>NW_015645059.1:489603-506008 GCF_001515625.1 Sinocyclocheilus rhinocerous
TTATATATTCCACTCTTATTAAATGTACCTTTATTCTTCTAGTATATGGAACTGACCAACTTCAGTGATTATGTGTGATTTAGTAGCAAATTGAAGAAAAGTTTGTTTTTCAAGGCACTTTGTGACTTTTCTTTCTTCATACACAGTGTAAAATTCTGACAAAATCTGATTTCTTGATGATTTGATATTTTATAATAGTGATTTTATAATTTCAAAATATAGAGAAAAAGTAGAAATGAATGACTAATAAGCCAATAAGTGCTCCTCTGCTGCCGTCTACTGGTTATAATTGTGATTTGATGTATTTTTATTTTATTTTACATAAGTGTTTGTTTGTTTACCACAAAGTATATTTTGGTCATCCCATTAAAAATAACAATCAAACTAGATCATTTTAGAGCTTTAAAGTGCTGGAAATATTTGTGTGAAATGCTTGAAAGTCATTGAAAAGTGCTTGAATTTCTCTCTCAAAAGGTTGTACAAACCCTGAAATGAATGATGTAATGCATTCGACTATTTCTACCACAACACCATAGTTATAGTTAGCATTACCGCTTCTGGTTTCCTGAGGTATGTCAGCGCTGTTTATAACAGAGAAATATGTGGAGAATTTGAATGATTCTCAGATCTCGCAGCAACTTTATCATTGTGCGGTGAATTCAAACGCTTCTCACTGGATCTCGCAGCACTGTTGCATCTGTGCAGTAACAGTGTTGCGAAATCAACTTTGGCTCCCGAGTAAAGCTGTTCTGAGCTCGGACAAGTTTGTTTGCGTCGTGGTCCGAGCTGATAAATGGTCCGCACTGCGCAGCTGAAACATAGCGCTGTTTAGTTTCGCTTTCGTTTCGTTTGCTGTTTGATGTTTCTCATATGCAACAGAAATGGCAGCGCTTATGAGTTGGACAACGCGGTGGTCGCGCCAGTGTGACCGCTCACAAAAATTAGTCGACCCGGCAGAAAAAATGGTCGCAGTCTGGAGCCCTGCAATGTGAAAATTATCTTTCAAAGTTGCAAAGAAACATACTATTTCAATCTTATTTGACTTCAAAATTTCACGTTTAATTCAATGTGTTACTTGCTGTTTCTTTGTAATAATTTGTGAAATTTATGATAACTGGTGCATCAAGGAATCTAGTGTTAGTTATTGCAATAATGTAAAATTATTTCCAGACAGAGCCTTTCGGTAAAAAATAACAAATAAAGAGAATGTTAACTCTCTACACGATTGCAGAACATTTCTAGTCTAAAAATTGGCACATTTATTCTGTTTGGGAAAAATGTCTTTGTTCTTTCCTCTTACAAGGTGCACAAATATATTTAGAATATGTTGTCTGACATACTGTGTGTGGTTTTTAAATGCTTGAAAATTGTAAGAGGAATAATATTTTTCTGCAAAAATGCATTTCCACATGTTTATTGAGCAATGTAATGAATGAAATGTACTGATGCAAAAACATCTAACATGCAAAATAAGTAATAATATAATATACTGATGTATATATTATACCTGTAAATACTGAATACATGTGCAGCAACTGTAACCATATCTCCTTGACACATTGAAAATCAGGAAACAACCTTTTTCACATTTATAACTGTAAAAGGCAACCGTTTGTCTCACTTTGTATATGCATTTTGAATGTAACTGAGAGCATCTGTCAAGATTAATGTTACGTACATAGCTTTTATTATGTCAGTTCTGATAATTAAGCTGCCTGTTATGTTGTGCATTGCACCTAAAGTGTTTTATTTAGGGATGGTAATAACTTTTATTTTTGTCATTTTGTGAATCTACATCTGGCTGCATGCCATGTTAAATTAAGACAGCAGAACTGGAAGTTGTGTGCCAGAACAAGCGGACAGAAGTCTGTTAAAATTATTTATTAATTTATTAAAATGAAAGTCTGGTTAAAATTATTATTATTTAATTATTTATTTACTATCTCTCAAATGGACCATTGACACTCCTAATTGAGATTGTAGATAGAGTGTCAATAGTCCATTTGAGAGCTAGGTGGCGGTAATGCACTTATAAGTCTGCAATCTGCCATAAAGCAAGCAAGAAGAAGAAGACGCGTCACGCGCCGGCTGAAGAAGAAGACGTGAACGCGCTCAGGACAGTTGGGACATTGCGGTGAATCACAGGTAAAAAAACAATGTAAATACTGTTCAGTTTCTTGCACAGACCGATCGTTTCGTGTCTTTACACATCAATGTATCGTCACGAGCTGCAGGGTTTAATTTGGTTTTGTTTGTGTATGTTTTTTTGACTCTCAAAGCCGTGATTCCCATTCACTTCCATTAAATGACTGACAGACTGCAACGGTTTGAGTTAAAAATCTTCGTTTGTGTTCTACTGAAGAAACAAAGTCACCTACATCTTGGATGCCCTGGGGGTAAGCAGATAAACATCAAATTTTCATTTTTGGGTGAACTATCCCTTTAAGTTGTTATAACGAATTGCAGCAGCATTTTTACAGTGTACTTTTATTTATTTTATTTTTATTATTATTATTATTATTATTATTTCTGTCATCTTGTTTTGGTGCCTGGGAACAAAGTATAGTTGGCGCTTTTGGGTTTAAGAAAATTGCATTATAAATAAAATTCATTATTATTATTATTATTATTTATTTACTTATTTCACTTGAATTTCGAAGTGGGATTTTCAATAAACCTGGAAAATTGCTACATGCTACATTTTACTGTCAGGGAAAGCCAAACATGCAGAAGGATTCACCAAAAAATTTAACTTCTTTCATCATTTATTCACTCACCATTTATAGTACATTTATTATATATTTTGAATAATACTGGGGTCCAAACAATATTGGATTTCCATTGTATTATACATTCTTCTGTGTTCTGGAAAATAAATGAAGTCATAAAGGTTTGGAAAGACATGAGGGTTGAGTAAATGATTGACAGACTTTTCATTTTTAGGTAAATTATTTCTTTATCAAGTTTTATTTGCATTTAATGGAGATTTATTTGCCCATGACATACAGAATTTTAAGTATATTTATAACAACAGAATTTTAAGTATATTTATAACAACAGACTTCTGTCCGCTTGTTCTGGCACACAACTTCCAGTTCTGCTGTCTTAATTTAACATGGCATGCAGCCAGATGTAGATTCACAAAATGACAAAAATAAAAGTTATTACCATCCCTAAATAAAACACTTTAGGTGCAATGCACAACATAACAGGCAGCTTAATTATCAGAACTGACATAATAAAAGCTATGTACGTAACATTAATCTTGACAGATGCTCTCAGTTACATTCAAAATGCATATACAAAGTGAGACAAACGGTTGCCTTTTACAGTTATAAATGTGAAAAAGGTTGTTTCCTGATTTTCAATGTGTCAAGGAGATATGGTTACAGTTGCTGCACATGTATTCAGTATTTACAGGTATAATATATACATCAGTATATTATATTATTACTTATTTTGCATGTTAGATGTTTTTGCATCAGTACATTTCATTCATTACATTGCTCAATAAACATGTGGAAATGCATTTTTGCAGAAAAATATTATTCCTCTTACAATTTTCAAGCATTTAAAAACCACACACAGTATGTCAGACAACATATTCTAAATATATTTGTGCACCTTGTAAGAGGAAAGAACAAAGACATTTTTCCCAAACAGAATAAATGTGCCAATTTTTAGACTAGAAATGTTCTGCAATCGTGTAGAGAGTTAACATTTCCTTTTTTTTTTTGCCGAAAGGCTCTGTCTGGAAATAACTTCACATTATTGCAATAACTAGCACTACATTCCTTGATGCACCAGTTATCATATTCACCATCAATATCAAAGAAGCCGTGTAGAAACCCATCCACTGTATAGACACACCCCCTTTTTCAAAATCCCGCCCTCTCACATATGTGCTGCTCTGTTGATTGACAGTAAATGCTCTTCTTTCAAATGAATGTAGACATCAATGTGACTCTCAGCCAGGCTGTCAAATTGAAATCAATGGTGAAAATCTCTTTGCTAATTGGTAGGATTAAGCTTTTGTTTCTTTAGTGGACAACACTCAAACATAAAGCAAACTCAAGCACTCCAAAAAACTGTTAAATAAGCAACTGTGATTGCTACTCACTATCAGCTGTGGTATATTCCTGATGATCCAAGATCCCAGACTCCTGTAGGGAGCGGATACACGAATCCACCAGTTCCAGACCTGTGTTTAGTTCCTCCTCAATATCTTTCTGTCCATCTGGGAAAAACAGGGAGGAGGTTAATCACGCATGAACTACACATACTTCCTGAAGCCTCATTCGTCACACTTGGGCTCTGACCTCTTGACCTTTTCCCATCACTTGCTCACTAAGCATCCAGGCTGAGATTGAACTTAATTGGCTGTTTGGATGACCCTGTTAACCGGCGTGCTGCTTGTTCTGTGTCAGGACTGACTGCCAACTCTTCCAGGGCCAGTGTGGCATAATTTGCCAAGGGATAAAGGGTTACACAAGCTCCCTAAGACATATGATTAACCTCTCAACTGGAGCTGCACCCATACGGCCGGAGAGCAGGATGCTAAGCTGGGATTCATCACTGTTTAGACACATTTGAGAGTGACGCAGGCTAGATATGATTAGAGCAAGCTCACTAGAACTGCAACAATGGATCAGTAAAACTGCTAAAATGGATAATGAAAATACTCCATAATGAATTTAACGAATACTATAGAAGGTTACTTTAAAACCTGTATATTGTAATCTATTGATAGTTTTCATGTGGCGTCACACCCTTATAGGAACGCCCACCTGGAGGGCAAAACGAAGCTTTGCTCCACTGACCGCCAGTTATTTTTACGCAGTTTGCATTAAGTATTAATGTAGTAAAACGCAGATATTAAAAGGTGAAATGCAGTAAACACCTTATTGATGATGTATATTTTGTACAGGCAAGCATATGAACCCAGAATTTAAACACAATATGCAAAGTTTCATGTTAAATGGTTTCCCATAGAAAACCATTATAAGGAAAACACTGAACCATTAAGCGGATTGCGTTCATATTCCGACCTTATCTGCTTGCCTATGTAAACTATGCATCATTAATATAGTGATTACTGAATTTGATCTTTTAATATTACTGTTTTAAATATATTAAAACACTTTAAGTGTTTTTACAACGTTTGTCGCACTGTTTAATGATTGAAAAATTGCCGCAGGTGCTTAGTATGGATTGCAAATGGCCAAAACTTGCATTTTGTTCACATACTTTTGTTTTATTCTTTTGAGAGGTGATCTAAATATTTGCGGCTTTGAAACAGATGGAAAATTGATAGGCTTGTGCTGCAGTTCTATTGATGTTTTGCCCTCCAGGTCTTCGAGCCGGTCACGTGACTGAAAGCTATCAATATACAGCATTTAAAACTTATTTTTTTCTTCTATCCAGACCTATAATGTGCATACAACACATTTTACAACAGTTTTCACATACTGAAATTCATGATGCAATGATCAAGATGATGCAATGAACCTGTATGCTGCAGCACAACTAATTCAGCCTAGTTATGAATTTTCCACAAAAAAGCCTGACAACAATTTCAAAAATCATTAAAAATATATATATATGCCATTTACCTTGGGTATTCCAGCGATACTGCTCATCGGCTGAACTGCAAACAAGAAAAATAACAGTTGGGAGTCACTCTCACAATCACATTTCTCACACTAGCATGTATATGCACACTGTACAAAGCAACTAAAGTAAATCCTGCTAAAAAAATTGAATATATCCTTGCTCAATAAAAATATTAATTTCCTAATTTCTTTTCAATTATAATGAACTGTTATATTTTAAGTTGAACAAACAAGCACAGACGAGTTGAGTAACATTAGATTTTTTTATTTGATATTTTTTAATTTTTAGCTTTGTGTTTTAGTCTCATCTACTCTCTTCGCAGCATGCACTGGGACATAAATAATTGATATGGTTGCTAGTTTTATTTACATTGTTGTTCATGATGTTAACATTTAGTAACTGGTCTTGTGACGTCATGAATTCGTTCCCATATTAAAATGATCTTTCAAATGTGTTTAGGTTGAAAGGCATTTTAAGGTGTTTTTTCCTCATGAGTATTCATGTGATATTGTTAGTAGACTTGAACACTTCAATCCCCATGAAAACAAACCATATAAAAACACACAAAGAAAGGGAACACTTTGCATAGACTCTTATTTTTACAAATGTCAATAAAGGCAGACATAATAATAAGTAATATCAACTTCACATATTAAGTTTAGTCAAGACATTTAAACTCAAAAGCCATGCAAACATTCATTTTCTAAGTTCACTTTTACAGTGTAAATACTGTTTGTGATTCAAGCTTTGATGTTTTTTCTATCTGCCTGCCTGATACAGTAGAATTGAGATGTAAGAGAATAATTGCGAAACCCCCAACATCTCTCATCTCATAACAACCCAACATCACTGGCAGGAAACTACAGCAGGCTGGGGTGAACCGTGGGTGCCACTTCACACGAATGCAGATGTATTTTCCCTCTCTCCCAGATCTCAGATCAAAGGTTAACCGGGATAACGCTTCCCACCCTTTAGACCATCATTATTATAAAGATTTCCTATTTATACTGAGAAAGAATACAAATGACGTCGTACAGGCACATAGTGGGAATGAGACTGGTGCAGAATATTGGATTTCCTGGACCATGATCGATGCTGCCGGTGCCTGGCTGGGCCAGAGGATGGAAAAAAAAGAGAGAGAAAGAGAGAGAATAGGGATGGGGTTGGCTAAAATCAGCTCTGCTGTGGTTGACTGCCCATCTACTGTATAGACGCCTTCAGGCATAGCACGCTGTGACCCATGATCCTCTGCTACGGCAGCCTGACAAACTGTTAGAGGGTTTCCTGCATTGAAAAAAGTCTATTTATCAGCGGTAGATCTCTGCACCAGGCGTCATGGAAAAAAACTGTGTGTGTTTACCAGAAAAACGTCCTACCCCCTACGGAAAACTCTTCTGCTGCCCACCGCTGTCCCCCATCAACAGACAATCAAGGCCATTTATTCATTCAGTCTATCCTACGGCTAAGTTAAACAGCAGGCATTGGGAATATATACCTTAAAAAACGACTGGGGTGACATTGGAGTGACAAGAGTTGTTTACAGTGTGTGTCCTTGTTCAAGGACCAAATGGATCCAGCTATAAACTATAAACCGAAAAGAAGACGCCTGGGTCATTTCTGAATCTGAATGTGGAAGGGCCTGCATGGTCACAGAAGTGTTCCAGTAGATTTTGCATGAAAACATTTATTTATGCTTTAAAATATACAAAGATGCATTGTGTCCATGAAGAAGACCTGTTTCATGTGTGTAGTGAATTCAGGAGCAAGTAAATAAAAGATCACGGAGTGAACTGAGGGAACTTAGAGTTGGTTTTTGTTGTTCTCTACTTTTCATAATAGAAAAACAGCAACTATTGTTTTTCATGACGTTCTGTTAATTGTTCTGTTAACTGCTCATCTTCTGATGTGATACTGTACTAAAATATTATTTTGTTATGCCACTGATATTTAAAGCCAGTAATTGTTTTCATGAAGTGGCCAGTAATTGATAAATGACAGATGTTAAAATTTGAATAATCTTGTCAAAATAAATTAAGTGTGAATTAGATACGTTTCAAAGTCTCTTTTGCTCACCAATGCTGCATTTATTTGATCAAAAAGACAGTAAAAAGTGTAATACTGTGAAATATTTTTTACAATTTATATAACAGTTTTCTATTTTAATATATTTTAAAATGTAATTTATTCCTGCAATGGCAAAGCTAAATTTTAAACCGCAATTAGCCTACTCCAGTCTTCAGTGTCACATGATCCTTCAGAAATCATTCTAATATGGTGATTTGCTGCGTTGAAAACAGGTGTGCTTAATACTGAAAAAAAGCAATAAATTATTATTAAATTGTTAATTGTATACTATTTTGTCAAAATAAAAAAAATGAAAATCAATTGTTTTAAATGCTGCAAGTGAGCATCACAACATAATAAGGTACAGTACAGTGTTAAAAATGGATATTCATTTTTAAGATTAGTTAAATATTCATTTAACAGTGTTATTAAATTATTAAATGTAATCTAAAGGTCTAGGTAATCTACATGTAAAAATAGGGGAATACATAACTAACTACGCCACACTAAGTAATAATAAAACACCTCTAATATCAACGGATAACCATTATGGTACTGCTATATTGTAAATTCTTAATCCTTAATGCTTTTCACGTACAGTAAATCTATAGCGCCACAACAAAATATCACGACATAATATGCAACAATAAAGTTGAACATACTGTAGGCAGGTTTAGTACGAATCACAAACAAGCCGGTTCTTTTGAATGATTCAGTCAATTCTGTCAAGATCCAATTCTGTCAATAAGTTATCAGTCTGAATCGATCCAACGAATCACTGAGTCATGTACAGTGGTTCTTCAAATACTTACCAAATAGTTTTTGGTTCATAGAAACTCATACAGGTTTGGAAGAACTTGAGGGCGAGTATATGATGACAGAATGTTCATTTTTGGCTTTAAGGAATCAGATCAGTATCTAGAATCATTCAACAACTTACAATTCCCATCCCTACTCGCATGGCAAATCTTTTGAGACAAAATCCTTCCTTCAACTTACTTGTTTCATGATATAGGTAGGATTATGCCTACAATATGCTCATGAAATAATGAGGCTTTTCTACAGAAATAGTGAGATGGCAAATTCTACACGTACAGCAAGTTCTGCCGAGGGTTTAGTGAAAGGCCTCAGTGTGAACCCCATGAGGACGTTTAGCGCTAGTGCGCTTGGGGAAACGTTACCTCTTATGAACTTACGTTTGAAACCAAGCATCTTGAAAGCAAAGGATGGGAGAAAGTTCTCAGCTGACAAAATGATTTTTTCAGCTGCTTGTTTATACAGATTTTTCACTTTAAATAATGCACGAGTCAGGCGTCTGAATAATGAAAATGTTGACTTGTTTGAATGGGGAATGGTTCTAATAATCAAAAGCTACTTATATATTCGTGTGCGGAAGGAACGAATGAATGCGCCTGAAATTAAATGGTGGTGTGATTCAACAGAAATGCTTCTCTTTTGTCCCGTTGCTTTGTCAACATTTGAGAGAAAATTACGTCAAAGCATAAACCCTGTGCGACAATTTAGATCATTCCTCTTCAGAAAGTCGTTACACTCTCTTAGAGCCAATCAAATGCGAGGAACGGCGTCAACTGTTGTGTAATGCTGATTAGTTTACAGCGGGCCAATATTTGAAATAGCCTGTCTCTCAAACACACTTCATCACACCAACAAATCACTTCCACTCCTTATGGCTTGCGGTTTCATTTCCAAGAGGCTTTAACACACAACAAACTCCGTGGCCTAGCAGATTTCAGCTCGAGATGCTGTCACACACCTTCTGTTCCGATGGATGCGCCGGAGCCAGACGCCAGAGAGCAAGGCAGCCAGAACCAGCAGCATGATTGAGGAGCCTGCAGACCTGTGACAAGGCTTTTAATTGCAACCTGTTGGCAAGTGCAGACGAGCACATGGCCAGAGACAAATGCATGCTGGGTTGCATGCAAGTGTCAAACAAGGCAATGGAGGTGCATTATGGTACTTAAAGGGGTGGTTGATTGCGATTTCACTTTTTTAACGTTATATTAGTAGTATCAGTATTATTACCATTATTATTACTGATAAAATGAACATATTAAATATATTACATGGATACATTATAAAATTAATATTATATAAATAAATATAATATTTAATTATAATAATAGTGCTGTCAAACGATTAATCGCGATTAATCACATTTAAAATAAAAGTTTTTGTACTGTGTATATTTATGTATATATAAATACTCACACATGCATGTATATATTTAAGAAAAATGTTACGTTTATATATTTTAATATATTTATATATGATATAATTTATATGAATATAAATATATACACGTAAATACATGTAAATATTTTCAAAATATATGATGTATGTGTGTGTCTTTATATATACATAATAAATATACACAGTATATAGTTGCCGTACTGTATTAAAGCTTTAATCAAGACAAAACCGTATATTAAAAGCTAACATAAGCAGTAGAATTTACAAATAACAGCATATCTAAAAGTATGAGACAACAACAAACAAAAAACATAGGCCTACCATTAAAAGCCGTGCTTGCACAGGTTCTTATGAAGACATAAGATACTATTATTTAAATTAATACAATAATAATGTTAATATTATTATTATTTATATTTTTTATTATTAGTAATTAGTGGTCGACCGATATTGGTTTTTTGACAGCCGATGCCGATATCTTGGAAAGCAGGGTGGCCGATGGCCAATATAAAGTCGATATACATAAAGCGCAGCATAATTTGAAATCACGAATTTAATGTTTAAAGCATTCAATTTGCACGGACCGAAAGTCACGCAGAGAACACGCGATCATGCAGGTCACATGCACACTTCACAAGATCTCACAACTGGATTCGACTAAGTTTGCAAGGTTTGTGAAATTAAATTTTCATTAGCCATTTAAAGATTTGTTTAAATGATGTAAATGTGTATTTGCTGAATGCTGACAGCAAATGAGAAAGTATTATAATGTTTCCCTTTCTATTGCTAATCATTTAAAAGCAATCGTTATAATACTTTTTGTATACATTTTAAATCCTTTGTTTAACAGTTCTATCGGATTATTAGACAGACTTCTATCCGTATTAGACAGAACTGTTAACTACGACGGCGAGGGAGAGGGAGAACGTGAGCACTGTGTGCTCAGGCTCTGCCGCTCTCAGCGCCGTCAAACGACGACGGCGAACATGAGGGAGAACGTGAGCACTGTGTGCTCAGGCGCTGCCGCTCTCAGCGCCGTCAAAATAAAAGTCCCGCCTCGAACACATTGGCCAAACAGAAAAACTTATCGGCCGATGCCGATATTTGAAAAATTTTCGGCCTTGGCGATATATCGGTCGACCACTATTAGTAATATCAATATTATTACTATTATTAATACTGATAAAATGAACATACTATTGAATTTTTTATTGAATGGATACATTATAAAATGAATACAATATTCAATAAATATATTTAATAAAAATAAAAATAAGTATTATGATTATTATTATTGAATAAATTTAAATCTTATTAACAACAACAATAATAATAATATTAAAATACTACTAATATTGTATTTCAAATCTTTATTATTACTTATTAGGTTATGTTATCATCATTACTATTATTATTATTTTTCCAGTTTTACATAACAATAGTAATATATCTGTCTTAATTTATTCATTTTCATAGTCTTTCAGTTTACTGAATTGCATTAGGCCATATCACAAATTCGATTTTATTTTGATCATTTGTGCAGCACCAGTACATATGAATGCTATTTTTGCCATTCTCTCCCTGTAAATGCATGACACCATAAAAGCAGTCAAGCCTGACGCTCTAAACCATCTGTGGTGTCGCTCTGCCTTGATCCTCTTGACTGACCATGATGAGTGTGTGTGAGTTTGTGTGTGTGTGTGTGTTCTCAGATCACTGCAGGCCACAGTCCATCAAGACACCACACAGAATTAGAGTCGTCTAATTCACTTAGATGGATCGGTACACCTTCTACACCCTTCTTTACAGCTGGTCCATTTGGAAAACCCTATTACATCACAGATTTAGCAGCGCTCTGATAACTATCTGCTACACAGGCCTCCAAGCAAAGTTGTCCTTCAATAAAACATACATTACCCTACCAAATCTAATAAAGCAGCCGTAGTCAGAATAAAAGATGAGACACAATTAACGCCGGACAAATATAACCGTATCAACTGCAATAAAATGGCACAGCTAAATCAATAACAATTACCGCAAGACTGCGCATCCATACGTTACACATACACTAGACCGAACTAACTGCAATATTAACCTCATTACCACAACATCCATAGTGTAAACGCTGACATCCATCCCCGATGTGTCCTAACAAGAAAGAAATGTATCTTCACTCAGCCAAAACCCAATGACTCTCTGCTTGCCAACGCTGGCCGTCTTGGATAACTCATTCTGAAGTCTTGAATAAGATACAAACCCTCTCATTCATGTCTTTGTGGGAATTAGATTCAGTGGACTCCTTCCAGAATGCTTGATTAGAGGCCTTTAACTCAGAGACTTTAATTACCTTCTGCTGCCAGTTCAACTGAGGGGGGCACTTCTTTTCTATAGGAAAATCTGCCACATGGCATCCTGCTTATGTACGGTTAGGTGCCAAGCGCTGCGTTCCCATGGTCTAAATACCCAGAACTGTACACTGAGTACAAGTTATGAGAACATTACTAGCTATAACGTTAGTGTTACACTGAAAATATTTGGAGGAGTAGAAAAATAAAAACTCACACAGAAATTGAAAGTAAATTTCACAAATAATTACAAAGAAGTGACAAGTAATACATTGAATTAAATGTGAAAATTTTAAGTAGAAAGACTGAAATTGTATTTTCTTGTAAAATGTACTCCGATTATGTTCGTTGTGAATTTCAACTTCCAAAAATAAATAAAATAAATAAATAAAATAAATAAATAAATTTTTACAGTGAAGTTTTGAGAGCATTAAAGAAATATTCCATTTTTAATAAAGTTAGTGTAATGAGGGTGAGGCGGAAGCCGAGGAAGAATCCATATGCGGATGTTTATTGAAGCAGTCCAACAAAACCAAACTCAGGGTCAGTAAAAACAGGCAATGAGGTCAAAACACAGTAAGGCAGTCCAACCAGGCAAACAGGCAAAAGGGGTAATCCAAAAGAGAAGTCAAAACAAACAGATACACAGGTCATACACGTAGTAAGAAGGCAGAGATACAAACGCTTGGTAAGGCAGGATAAACTGGCAATACTTTGCAAAGTAGTCATGTGGTGGCCAGGTTAATATGGCCACTAAACAGGAAGTGGTTGCAGAGAAATCAGAGGGAGTGCTAACAGTCAATACTCGGGCGAGGGCTCCCTATGCTGGCTTGGTGTTACAGAACCCCCCCCTCTAGGAGCGACTCTGCGTGGGCGTCCCCGTGGTCGTGGTGCTGGACGGTCGGGCCTGGCTCGATGAAATTCCTCTATGAGTGAGGGGTCCAGTATATCGGAAGCAGGTATCCATGATCTCTCCTCAGGTCCGTATCCCTCCCAGTCCACCAGGTATTGAAGCAGACACCCTCTACGCCTCAAATCCAGCAGCATGTTCACCTTATAAGCTGGCGATCCGTCAATGTCCAGCGGAGGCGGTGGCTCTTGGGACTCAGCGTTGGGGTCAGCATTCGGGTGGACCGGTTTGAGGAGCGAGACATGAAATGATGGAGAGATGCGGTAGTTAGCAGGAAGCTCAAGCTGATATGTAACCTCATTTATCTGTTTTAAGATTTTGCATGGGCCAACATACCTTGGGCTGAACTTCCTGCTCGGCAGACGTAGCTTGATGTCCCTCGTAGAGAGCCAGACCCTCTGTCCCGGTTGGTAGGGAGGATGTGGGCGCCGTCTTCGGTTTGCCTGGAGTTCTTGAACTCGTACAGCTCTTTGAAGATGAACATGAGCGCTATCCCACACCCTCTCGCAACGACGTATCCAGTCATCTACCGCAGGAACGGAGGAAGGTTCGCCAGACCACGGGAACAATGGAGGTTGATATCCTAATACACATTGGAATGGGGTGAGTCCTGTAGAGGCATGGGTTAAAGAGTTTTGGGCATATTCCGCCCATGGCAAGAATTCTGCCCACCGATTCTGTTCCCGGCTGCAGCGTCAATCAACGCTGTCAAAGTAATGGGACCATTCTTAGTAGTCAGCCGAACAGGAATCAAAAACGTTTTTGAACTTAGAAGAGAGAATTGATTAACACTCACCCGGCTGGTAGTAGTGGTGAATCCCCGGGCTTTGTGTGGGCACTCGATGTTACGGTGGCCTGTTTCACCGCAGTAAAAACACAGACTATGTTGATGGCGTCGAGTCCTCTCTTCATCAGATAAATGTGCGTAGCTTATCTGCATGGGCTCTTGGTGGACGGTGGTTGTAGTGAGGAAGTTTGAGTGAGGCAGACGAGCAGATTTCCTCTTGGGAGTGTTTCTACTCGGGCGAGGGCTCCCTCTGCTGGCTTGGCGTTACAGTTAGTCAATTGGCAGCATTTGCAGCATAACATAAAATAAATATTCATTGCCTGATTCATTGCCTGTTTTTTCTTGCAAAACTGAGCAACTGAACATTTCAAGTATAACACAAGTTAAGCTCAATAGGCAGCATTTACAGCATAAAATAAAAAAAGTTTCTTCAAAAAATCATACATTTTAAAATGCAAGCTGTTTCTAAAGTATAGCCAAAAGATACTCAAAGGGGTAAAAAGTTGAAAATGCAAGATAATCAAGATTTTAAAATAAAAATAAAAATAATAATAATAATAAAATGCAAGAACTCAGATTTTTTTCCCTCTGAAATATTTCAAGTCTGTTTATTTTTCTTTTACCATCTTTTTTCTTGCAATTCTGAATTTTGGTTTCTGGCACAGAATTAAAAAACAAAAGTAAAAGGTAATTGAGATTTTTTCTTACAATTCTTCTCAGAATTGTGAGTTTACATCTCACAATTCAGAGTTTATGAAGGTCAACATTTTTAAATATAAACTCAGAAATTGCGTACCTTGTCAGTGTCGTGCGCTTTGCTTGGCCATTAGTTGTGAGTAAAGTAAGAAATGCAAAAGATAAGTCTGAATTGGGAGATAAAAAGCCACAATTAACTACCATTAAAAATATTTTACTTTTAATTGTTTTTTTTTGGTTTTTTTATCCTGAAAACGGGCTTCCATAACAATCAATAGCTTGTCAGAAAAGAGACTAAATAATCAAGGCTTAATTGTTAGTGCACGGTATATCAAGTGACATTTGCTTATGGGGACCCACCACATTTCTGCAATGTTTTTCTCTACCAATTCCTGCAAAAGCATCAACAATAAAAAAGACTGAATGCCAGCCACAACACTAAGCAAAAGTTATTGCTACCAACACTCAACCAGTAGTTTTTCTTTTATTTCTTCAAGATTTATTTATTTTTTTTACAATACGTGATGCAAGTTTAATCAAGGACTTGCACAGATGGAAAGGAAAACTTCAAACGTTTAAAAGAGAATCTAAGTATTTAACGAATGCTGAAGTCTGAAAATACATGAACCTGAAACCCTACAGATAACCCAGATCTGTCATGCGTCACACTGGGGAGGCATCAGGCTAAAGCAATAATGACAAGTCTGAAACGTCTGGCCCCTTTACAAGCAATTAAAATCAGCCTGCCATAGTGCACTTTTTTATCTTTTAAAGCATCTGTATCAGAGATTGGTCTGTAGCTGTGGAGAACAATATTGCCAAACCATGGTCATATACATAATTCAACAAGCCACAGAACAGAATATGTGAACACATACAGTATTTGGGGATTTCACATTGATTTCCATTGATGATGAAGTCCTGAAGAAGCCATTATGGCACTGATGATATTCATTTCTGACGGGACACACACACCCGGCTCACGTTTTTCTCCACCTGTATGGCACGTTTCAAAGGAAGATGGCAACCTTTCAACTCGGCCTCAAACTTCACATCCTGTTGCTAATGGTCACACATGCCCACATCACCGGAGGATCATTTATCTCCGTTTAGTAACTCATTAGAGTAACCAGACATCCGCAATTTAGTGTCCTGTCCCCGGCTGAAGCTGTCCACGGAAATGTCCCCGCTGTTTACTGTGCTTAATAATATCTAATGGAACAGAACATGCTATATGCGGTAAGAAAAGGCAGTATGATTATGACTCATCAGTTTCCATTATTCTTCAGTTCGATACAGTACAAATTACAATGAGAACTATTTATTATTTGCTATATAAAATTTTAATTTTTGTCTTAAATTTTATAATTTAATATTTATATAATAAACTAGATAACATTATTATTATTATTATTATTAGCTATTAGAGTTTGTTATATATGTTTACTTATACTAACTTATGTTTAATTTTTTAAAAGTATATTTTAATAATATTATAAATATTGTAAGTATATATATATATATATATATATATATATACATATACATACATAATTATAATTATGACTCATCAGTTTCTGTTATTCTTTAGTTTATTGATTCATGCAATAATTATTTAGATGATACATGTTATTATTGATACAGTTTGCAAATTACAATGAGAACATGTTATTACTTGCTTTATTACTTAATTATATTATTTTATTACTTTCTTTATTACTATTTTACGGTTTCTCAAATTTTATAATTCAATATTCATAATAAACTAGCTGTATATAT
>NW_015645059.1:506811-511347 GCF_001515625.1 Sinocyclocheilus rhinocerous
TTATATAATAAACTAGATAACATTATTATTATTATTATTATTAGCTATTAGAGTTTGTTATATATGTTTACTTATACTAACTTATGTTTAATTTTTTAAAAGTATATTTTAATAATATTATAAATATTGTAAGTATATATATATATATATATATATATATATATACATATACATACATAATTATAATTATGACTCATCAGTTTCTGTTATTCTTTAGTTTATTGATTCATGCAATAATTATTTAGATGATACATGTTATTATTGATACAGTTTGCAAATTACAATGAGAACATGTTATTACTTGCTTTATTACTTAATTATATTATTTTATTACTTTCTTTATTACTATTTTACGGTTTCTCAAATTTTATAATTCAATATTCATAATAAACTAGCTGTATATATAATTTTAATTTTTACAGTTTCCCAAATTTTATCATTTATTATTTATAAATAAACTATATATTTTTTATATTTAAGATATTATTTATACTTTATATGTTTAATTACAATAACTTTGTTTATATTTTCACTTTATAATTTACTTTTTATATAATAAACTAGATCACATTTTTATTAAATTATTAAATATTATACAATAGTTATACGTGTAGTTATATACGTATGTGCGCTATACACACTTTATAATAAGTCTAATGTAAGTAGTAAGTATAATGGTTATATATGTAGTTTATATACAAACAAAACTAATCTAAAAATGTATTATGTAATTTTAACTTAAATGTAAATTAACCGTATAGCTTGGAAACAGTAACTGGGAACAAATGAAAGTGCTGTTGTTGACTACATGCAATTTATACTAGAATGATATACTAGTTTTCATCAAAGTACTACATTTACCAAAGTCAAATTACACAAAACTGGAATTGCCTTCATTTTTTTTCTTAAATAATAACATTGACTATTTCGATGATATATTAACCACTGAACTTGAAATCTCCTCAGTTTAAATTTCAAAATCTAGTCACCTTACATTAGAGTCTCTCTTTCTTTGGAAAACTCAATCTCGGGTCACAGAAAGACAGAGAAAAGAAAGAGATAGAGAAAGAGAAGTGCGAAGTGGAGTCCCAAGGCGAGTTGTCAGAGTATATGTGAGAGTCTGAAGTTTATTTTCTTGTAAAAGAGTAGAGTCCACTGCCTCACTACTGGTGACAGGGTTATGAGACATGGCAGCCCCGCAGCATGAAGATACAGTATGCATATACTTCAGACTGTAGAAAGTCGAATGCACACACACCGCTGAGGTTTGGGAAAGGCAGCAGGGGTGGTTCGGAGTTGGGGATTTGGGAATAGATCTTATTGTTATACACCAGCTGCAGTAACATTTGCTGTAATGGATCCCTAAAGATCGGCTGGGTTTAATGTAGGGCAGTCCCCACACACTGCCTGCTGGCAATTACCTACAGCGTAGCTGTGGGAGGCCATCCATCTGTGTATGTGTGTGTGTGTGAGAGAGAGAACCAGCAAATGTGTGGAAGAATAAAATGGGTCTTTGTACACGTCCTGGCCATGCTTATGTGCTTTCGTCCATCGTGTAAACCCTACACCTGCTTAAAAAAGAAAAATAACCCAGCAAATTGAGCCAAACAGACTAAACCCAGTATTTGGGTTAAAAATAACCCAGAAGTGTATGTCTGGGCTCGAAAATGAACAAAGCATGTGAGAAAAGAGAGGGTTTGATGAATGAATGAAAGTTACTGGCCAGGTAGCATCAATACAGGTTAAAATCAAAATGAAAAATGGTAAAATAACGTCTGAATAAATAAGATAAGATATATATAAAAAAAATATATAAAATCTTTTTTTTAGATTTTAATTTATATAAATAAAAATATAAATTTAGTAGCACTTAAAGGGGTCCTATTATGCTTTTTCACTTTTTGAATTTTAGTCAGTGTGTAGTGTGTATGTTTGGGCATAAAAAAGATCTTCAAACTTACAAATCTCAAAGTCCACTCCAAGTTTCACTGCAATTCATGTTATAATGTTGAATTAAATAACAATAAAAATAATACATATGCACTTATCTGTACGTAGTAAATGCAGTTATGTTTAAGCGGATGTTGACATCCTATCTAAAACGTGATTTAGCCAAAAAACAAAAACACAACAATAATGTTACCACTCTAATATGTCTTGCAATATCCATGCGTGCAAAGGTTCTGCGCGATCTTCTTGTTCAATATTCTCTGGGTCTGAATCCGGCTCAAATTGATATGGCAATATTGACACCATCCTTAACTAAACTTGCTGCTTTGGCAAGGGGCGGGGCAGTACTGAAACACCGTCTAAGCTGTTCGCCAATCACAACGCACTGGGACAGCTAACCAATCACATCACATTTCGTTTTTCGGAAGGCGGGCCTTCATCAAACCCGGAACTAATAGAGCCGTTTGTGCCCATCAAACCTGGAACTAATCGAGCCGTTTGTGCCAGACTGGGGAGTTATTGTAATAATGTAAATTATGTAAAAAATAATGAGTTTTTCGAACCACCAAGCATGAGAGCATGTTCTAGTACACCCCCAAAACAAATTCAAGACCCCTTTAAGACTTTAGAAATGCACTGGTTTCATTAAATTATTAATTTACAATTTCTGGAGTCTATACATTTTAACAAAGCAATAAATAAATAAATAAATTCTGAATAAATAAACAAAAACAAACAAACAAACAAACAAACACAAATTGAATAAAGAGTGGGCAAATTAATGAATGAACAATTTTGTGTTTAAATGTTTGAGTGACATATATTAAAGAGATTAAAATGAAACAAAAAAATTAAATGTTATAATTTTATTTGGAATAATAAAGATTAAAAAATAATTAAACTTTAATTTTTACCACTCTTAAGATTTTGGACACATACTGGCTTTGTAAAAAAACAACAACAACCATATAACCAATAAACCAATAAAAAATAACCAATAAATCAAAGTCAGATATTGTAAAAGCTAATCATAGTGCTTTACTGTGAAGCGGTGGTCCAGGACTGTGTGGAGAGAAAGAGGCTGATCTGAAGTGACGCGGTCAGTGGCTGTAAATAATCTGGGACATTGTGTCTCAGTTCTTCAGTCTCAGCTCTGGCTAACAGCACAGACTCACAGGTAAGTTGCTAAGTCATGTCAGTCCCACTGGACAGTCATTGTATAGCTGACATCATATCCCACCCACATCCAGACTGAACCCAACCCCTCAAAAAGCCAAAGAAGAATGAAAGCAAGACCACAGCAGAGAGTGAAATGATGAATTAGTGACATCAGCTGAATTAGTGACATTAGTGTTCTGCTCCTCTGAGCGCACTGCTGTTTCAGAACATGTCACGCTCAAAATGCAGGGAAACCCCGAAATAAGCCAGGATCGCTTCCAGCAATGTGAAACAGCATTCACAACACATTTAACCTCCGCAATGCAATGCATTTAAACGCAATATAAAGTGGAAAATAAGGCTGAACGGACCTTGACTTTGTTTCTCAGGGTTTCACAGGCTTTTAAAATGTAAACTGATATCACAGATAAATATTACTTATGACTAATAATCACAGAAGCAGTATTATATTAGTACCACTGAGATATTATTACTATTGTATAGTTTTTGTTGATATTTTGAATTAGATTATTTTTATATTTTCTGGTTTCATGTTAATTGTAATTAACATTTCCATAATTTTGTTGTGTTTTTGTTATTTTACTAGCTTTTGTTTTAAAATATGTCTATATTGTTTTTATAGATTTTTATTTCAGTTGAGAAATTAGATGAAATAAAATTATATTTTATTTTAATTCAGTTTGTATTTCTTTTTATTTCAAGTAACAAATTATTTATTTATTTTGCTTTGTAAATTACCTTATGCTCACCAAGGCAGCATTTATTTGATTAAAAAAAATACAGTAAACATTAATATTTACACAATAAAAAATACAATTTAATATACAATTAAAATACTGTGTAATTTATTTCTCTGATAGCAAAGCTGAATTTTCAGCAGCCAGAAATTACTAGTAATCATACTAATACGCTGATTTGGTCCTGAAGGCACATTTTTTTATTATTATTATTATTATGTTGAAAACAGATTTTTATATTTTCTGCTAGGGCTGGGCCATATAGCTAAAAAAATGTATCAACGATATAATGTTTCATATCGTTCGGTATCAATAATTATTGACATTTTTTATAACCTTTTTTAAAACAAAGAGCAATAAAAAAAAAATGTTTACATTTAACCACTGTATTTTTAAATTAACTCAATTTATTGAGACAAACAACAAATATTTTTTTGTTTTAACAGTCAAAAACAAAATTAAAATTAAACAAATATCTCATTTCTAATATTTTATATGCAGTGTGCATTACGTCTAAAAGAACTCATATAAATCAAATATAATTTAGTAAATTGCATAAACAGTTATGAACAAAACAGCATCGCGTATTTATGCATTGCTTAATACAAAGAGCCGAATCGCCCATCACACAGATTGCCTTTAAAAACATATGAGACGCAGTGAAAAGGAA
>NW_015645059.1:511380-516983 GCF_001515625.1 Sinocyclocheilus rhinocerous
CTAATCAAGATCTTCTCCGCATTGAGCTTCTATATTTCTCTAATATTTTGAATGAATAACGCAGCAACTCCGCGTCTCGTGGGCTAGACTAACAAAACATTAAAATGCAACGTCACTTACATCATCATCACCGCATCTCGTGCTCCACTGATGACGCTCCCTGACGCACATCTAACGTTGGATTGTACTATTTTTGCATTCAAATGCAAATGTTTATTTTAAATTCGACTAATATTCATTCTTTACTCACAATCTCCTCATCACAGGCAGGCACAGCACTCATGTTGGTGTTTGTGTGTGCTGTCTGCGTCACTCATAGCACGTGCCTATATCGAACATTTTTTATATCGTCATCGAAGAAGGTGTACCGTCGATAAATATCGATACCGTTTTATCGCCCAGGCCTATTTTCTGCTATGTTTTAGTTAATGTTTTAGTAATTTTGGTGTGTTTGTTATTTTATTAGTTTTTGTTTTAAAACGTCTATACTGTTTTAATTTCAGCTTTAGTTTTAGTTATTTTAGTACATCAAGTTGAGATATAGTACCTTGAAAATTTGTTAAAATAAAATTATATCATTTCTCTTTAAAAAATAAATAAATAAATAAATAAAAATCTTACTGACACCAAACCTTTGAACAGCATGTACATTCATGAATCTGCACCGCACACAGGAAAGCAGTGGGAGGGGGAAAAACATTTTTGCTGATACATCCCAATTGACAATAGCTTTCCATTTAGTAGGCACACAAGTCTTGTGCTCCAGAAGCACAGACAGCCATGATGGCGTTTGGACGGATGGCCCGTTACACTCACAGAGCACGTCATTAATCTCTCCTTTCCTCTCATTCAAATAAACAACACCATTAAGACAGCAGTTCTGCCCATCAACATACTCATAGTAAATAAGCCCGCTGTGTGGTTTGAAACGTAAAAGCAAGTTTATGGGCAGGCAGGCAATAATGATGTTTACTCAAAGGCTTCTGGTCCTCAAGGGGACGAACAAAGACACGGCCATCAAGGGCAGATCACTTATAATCTGCCTCTAAACCCATAAAACACACTGTCTATAGACAAACAATGACTCTTGCATTTTATATTGATGTGCGTATATAAGCAAAGTCTTAAATGTCTCTCAGAATGGCCCTCTTAAACACAATAAAAATTAAAGTAGCCACTCAAACCAACCACACACGGCTTTGTGAGATATATTATTCAGCATGACCCCCAATCGCCCAATGTAACATGCTGTGGAGCTGTCAGAGGTTTATCATATTGCAGAAACATGGAAGAAGGAGGACAGGGCGATTTATAATGAGGCTGAGGGATAATCTAGCTGGGTCATAGAGAAATCAATGGACATTTTACATAGCAATCAGCCTCAATCAAAGGAACGCCTCTCGCTGCTTGGTCAGGGCATCGGCAGTGAGATTAGCGAATTAAATAGTCAATAGGATCTTCACTGCACAAGCAGACGCATGTCGAAATGAAGAATCGTTTCGCTTGTTATGTTGCAAGCATCTCGATTTCTATTGCTCATAATGCTCATGGCAACCACCTCCAACATCCCAGCATTGCGGTGACGTTTACATGGGTAAGTTGCACTCACATTTACATAAAAATAAATAAATAATCTTGCTTACTTAATATTGCATTATATTATAGAGTATATGAATGTCACAATATTAAATATCCAGCAAATAATAAGCCAATAATTAAAAAATATATAAATGCATATTCATTATATTCAACTGGTAAATAGCTGATATTAAAAGTTTTATACTAATTTATGTTGTAAAAAATATATTAAAAAGTAAAACAAAATAAATAGTTTGAAATGATGTTAATTTAAGCACAACAACATTATAAATGCAAGTACAAGAACAAATATTCAATATAATAAAATACTAAAATCATAAAATAATAAATTAGTTATATTAATTTTATAAATTATTTATAATGCAGAAAGTTAATCACAACATTATAATTGAGAATATTAATAAATTATATTCACATTTAAATAATATATTAAAAATGTAAATACCATTATAATATTAATAATTATTAATAATTTTATAGATAGACAGACAGACAATATAATATAATATAATATAATATAATAATAGACAGATAGTAGAAGTACATACAATATAACAACATAACAAAATATGATAGAAAGAGAGACAGACAGACAGATAGTAGAAGAACATTCAGTATAATATAATATAATAGACAGATAGTAGAAGTACATTCAATATAACAACATAACATAAAAATATGATATATAGACAGACAGACAAACAGACAGATATATAGTAGAAGAACATTCAGTATAATATAATATAATATAATATGACAGATATATAGTAGAAGAACATTCAGTATAATATAATATAATATAATATAATAGACAGATAGAATAAGTACATTCAATATAACAACATAAAAATATAATAGATAGATAGATAGATAGATAGATAGTAGAAGAACATTCAGTATAATTTAATATAATATAACATAATATAATATAATAGACAGATAGTAGAAGTACATTCAATATAACAACATAACATAAAACATAATAGATAGATGACAGATGGAAATTAGTTATTTTTTGTATTTACACGTCGAGCCGCGGTGTTCATGCAGGTGAGGTGGGTCTGAATCAGACTCGCAACAATTCTTAATTCTATTCCCATTTCTTCTTTCCATCAATTCCTGTCTTTCTCTACTAGTCATACCAGTGAAAGTGGTTAAAAAATGGTTTAACCTGGACCTGTAAGACGGACTCATTATTCTGACCAACAGAACAAGAAAGTGATATAAGCGATAAACCCTGCCTGTAGCGTGATGAGATCTGCTGGGTAGAGTAAGGCCTAGAAGCAGACAGGCTCACTCTAGCCATGCTGATGAAATAATCAGATTTGACATAATACATAATTGTGTGTCGTGCACACTGTAAAACAAGCGACTGAGGGAGGAAAAGCAAGAGACAATGGTAGAGTTAAGCAAGCGGATGAGCGTTACATCATCGAAAGCTAAATGTTTTGTAATATATGTTCTGTGCTACTCAAGCAACAGCTGTATTCCCTATTCACAAAAGGAATGACAGCTTGTCTTCATAATTTTACCCTGTCAATCAAACTCTGAAAATCAGCCTTTGTGCACTGTATAGACCAGAAAATAAATATGCAAATGAGCGGTTCTGACTCCCTTCAATTTCAACTAGAACAGCTCTTTTTCTTTCACCCCATTTGCCCATTTTTGGTCAAAAATGCAAATACAAATGCAAAAGGGTTTGTGGGGCATAATAAAGGCAAGCTGTTAAAACATGATTGACAAGACATCAAACATACCACAAAATTCAAACATACTATGCTTCAATAAACGTCTGAATAATTGCCTAGCATTTTCAAATACGCGCTACCAATCAAAACATGATATATTTTGATTATAATAAATAATAAATAACATTTATTAAAACAGTTTTTATATATATATATATATATATAAACTGTTTTAATAAATGTTTTTTATCTAATCCTTATTCTATAGTTTCAGGTAGTTATTAGAATGCTAGAAAACAGCTGCTTTTCCGAGTAAAAACCGCCAAATAACGTTTACACAGTTACGTTATGATGCGTAATATTCAGAGGGTCAAAAGAACAATTTAAATTAAATAAATAAAATAATAATAATAATATATTTAAAATATTGCCAAGTAATGTTGCAAACAACAATTCAATCAGAAAAGGACTTTAATTGTAAGCGACACAAGTTTACGGAAAATATACAGTTATGATGTTTGTTTTTTTTCATATGATTTAGTCGAGTTTCGGCAATCGAGATCTGACAGCAACAGTGCATTTTTCCGCTTGGGCGAGCGCTTCGCGGGCAGCTTACCTCACGCATTAAATCAGCCGCAGGCCAGTAAACCAATGAGAAAGCACTCCTGACAAGTCATAGCAATAGAGCTATGGAATAGCTATAGAGCTAGAAAGCTGCGGATAATCCGCTCACCCGTAAGCCACTGTAACTGACGTAGATTTACAGAAAATTAATGCCGTTTGGCAAATAAATAATTTTACGTACTTATTCCTAACACTTTAAATTACATTTAAAATGACAAGGGATCAACTTATAATCATGTTTATATTAATTATCCCGTGAACTTCTCTCAAATGGCCTGGGTATGCAGAGCATTCACAGCTTATATGGACAGAACGCCACTGAGATATTTATATGCATATGTACTGTATATATACATACATACACACACACACACAATATAGCATAGTCTAAGTACTGAGCTAGAGTCGAATGAAATCTCCCGCAGACCAGCAAACCACTGAGAGCGCGCTATAATCCTGACGAGTTATAGCAACAGAGTGGAGGCGAGAAAGCTGCGGAGAATATGCTCGCTCAGAAGCAACCGCAACTTACTTAGGTTTACAGAAAATTACCGTTGTTTTAAAATAAATAATTTTACATGCTTATTCCCAACACTTTATTAAGCTTTAAGTCACATCTCAAATGACAAGGGATCAACTTATAATCATGTGAACTCATTCTCTCAGACGGCCTGGGTATGCAGCACATATATCGCAGCTTATATGGACGGAACGCCACTGATATATATATTTTGTTTAATACATATTGTGAATCATAAAGAATACATATTAAACTATTAAACAGAAATCAAATATCACTATATCTCTCTGCATTGACTGAATGATTTTTATTTATTCATTCATTCACTCATTCATTCATTCATTCATTCATTCATTCATATTCCCAACACTTTATTAAGCTTTAAGTCACATCTCAAATGACAAGGGATCAACTTATAATCATGTGAACTCATTCTCTCAGACGGCCTGGGTATGCAGCACATATATCGCAGCTTATATGGACGGAACGCCACTGATATATATATTTTGTTTAATACATATTGTGAATCATAAAGAATACATATTAAACTATTAAACAGAAATCAAATATAATCAAAACAATGAAAAATGTAAAAAAACAACAACAACAAAAAAACTATGTTTAAATAAAACAATTTTAATAATAGTAATATAAAAACTGAATAGTAATCAAAATGTAAAATGCAATTATATATACATTATAACAATAAGACAACAAAATGTAATACATTTAAATTAAATTTAAGTAAAATTTAACAATAATCAATCATCAAAACCATGTAAACATGGTTTAACAGTAAACAAATGTAAAATGCAATGATATATATGAATTATAACAATAAGACGACAATTGAATACATTTAAATCAAATTTAAGTTTAAGTTTATTTTCAAATTTTTAAATATTTAAGTTAAATATACATTTAAGTTAATTTAACTATCAATTTAAATAAATTAAAACTTAATATAAAAATTAAAGCTGCAAGCAGCGATGAAAGGGCCATCGCACCCGGGCTCACCGCCACCTGGTGGCCATAGGAAAACAGCGAACAGTGGGCAATATTCTTTTAAAGTGGTAAATATAGGAGGAATATGTCAGTCATTTATATGTGCAAAATTTCCAGCTGCCAACAGGTGGCGCTATGATTATAACTGAATATTGGCATGTATATAT
>NW_015645059.1:517184-542307 GCF_001515625.1 Sinocyclocheilus rhinocerous
ATATATATATATATATATATATATATATATATATATATTTATACATACTGATAAAAAAATGTATAACCTAAATGCACTGTAAGTCGCTTTGGATAAAAGCGTCTGCTAAATGCGACGAAAACTCAAGATCTTCACAATTTAACGTCACAAAGGCCTTATGATAACCCTCACCAAATTTGAAGATGATCCGATTAAAACTGTAGGAGGAGTTCGTCGAAGTACGAGGCCTGGAAATGGCAAAAACTGCACAAAAATCGTACAGGAAATTCTAAATAACATACTTCCTGTTGGGTTTTGGATTTTGTCCCAAGAGACTTTTTTGTAGGCAATGGTGTGTTACACATGTGTACCGATATTCGTACATGTACGTAAAACGTAGCTCGAGGCGCACTCCGTTGAAATTTTACAGGTGGCGCTATCGAGCCGTTTTGCCACACCCACTTCTGAAACCCATATCAGATGTAAAGTTTCGCCAGCTCTTTTGCAAAGTTCCATGAGTTTTGGATAATGTTTAGGCCCTCAAAAATGTGATTCACTTTGGAGAAGAAGAAGAAGAAGAAACGGAGAAATTCCAATAGGGTCCTCACACCATCGGTGCTCGGGCCCTAATAAAATATAATAATACTAAACATTTAACAGTACTGTGACGAGTTCATCAGCGTCGCCCTGGCAACAAGCAAGGAACACCTGGCCGTCCTCATCACAGGCTGATCGGTCACAGCTGCAGCTCATCAGGCGGCAGCCACATAAGCCACGCAAGCCCTGCCATCTGGGAGACTTCTCCATGAGACTAAGCACTAACTCGCCCTCTCATTTCTCCCACAGACAGCAGCGTGTGACCGACCAGCCCCACAGGAGCACTGCACAGACCCTCTGCACTGGGAAGACGGAAGAGAGCACTCACGGCACCGGAGCACCTACCTGGACCTTTCTCCCTACCACCCACCTCACTAATAAATCCACCCTCCGGGGCATTTATTAAGATTTCCTTGTCGTGTGATTCTTCACCCCGTTACAGTACTCAAATATAAAATGCAATGTGATGACATTCGAATTAATTATAACAATAAGACAACTGCATTTAATACAATTATACAATTGTTAGAAATAATAATTTAATTCAAACTAAATTAATCAAAATAATAATAATAATAATAACATTATACTATATAACATTATATTTTATTATTAAATCCCGCTGATTTATAACATTATTTATAACATTAATTTTCAACTCAGTATTAAGTAGTTTGTGTAATTTTAAGTTGAAGGCTGAATGTAATTAAGAGGAGATGCAGTACGAAAAGACATCATCACAATATTATAAAGAGCTAAATGCTCTCAAACTATTTGAAGAACACTTTCCTAATATGAGGGTTCACCTAAGCCAGAAAGAGGTTGAAGACCCATGGTCATTTATGCTGATCTAGCGTTCAGCTGACTAAAGTTTGTGCTGATCTATTTTCACCTCTCTGAAATGCCCACAGTGCCCAAGCTTTCCATGCAGTCAAATGTGAATGCTCAGCAGGAAACCTGCAGGGACTCCACAAAGCAGAGCGCTTCAGAATTTTTGCCTTTTTGGCAATAATGAAACTTTAGGTTCGAAGAATAACTGTAACGAGGAGTGAGATAATGAATGTCAGCTAGAAACTGAACCTGAGTCCCTCTTTCACAGTGTCTGTTTGCACTGTTGTCCTGCTTATGAAAGCTGTGAATCAGGCCTGAGTCCTTTTCCAATATGCTTGGAAGATGACTTAAAAACACGTCCCTCCAGCGGTTTTTGAAAATGCATTTATTGAACATCAATAACTTAAACACATTAGGGGTCGACCGTTATGTGTTTTTCAAGGCCGATGCCGATACCGATTATTACAGATCAAGTAGACCAATAACGATATTTTGAACCGATATATATGTCTGGTGTAAAAATTAAAATTAATGTCAAAATTAAGAATAACAAGGGCTCTGACAAAAACTGCCTTCCCAGTTATTTTATCGGCGAATCGGTTTTGAAAATGACCCGAAACCGATAATCATAAAAATGCTTAATATCGGCGTCGATAATCGGCCAGGCCGATAATCGGTCGACCCCTAAAACACATACACACATCCCATGTTAGCTTCCAGCCCTATAGCCAATCAGAATCATTTATGATCCTCCATAGACACACACACATACAGTACACTCTCTCTGTATGATTGCATGTCCTTCATCTACTCCTGCTGTGTTCCCACTAGGAGCTTCTATTTAATCCTTTCAGGCGTGGGAATGTGGCACGTGTTGAATATGGATTCATACAATTCCCCTCCGGTTAACTCTCCTACTGGTATACAGTCCCACACAACCAAGAAAACACAAACATACAAGCATACAAGCTGCCGGCTGAGTGAATATGTGTGCGTTATACAGCTCCCCTCCTCAAGCTGGGGTTTGTGATAGCATGTTTGTCAGCTTTATAATTTATAACAGTCCCGCGGTAGGAAAGTGTCAAGAGCAAAGAACGTAACACCATTAAAACACATGTGCTGAAACCTGTCTCTCGCTCAGTCTTTGGATGTTTTCACTGCTGCAGAACAGCGGCAACAAAATGCCATGCTGACTTCACACTCTGGAATGGCCAGAGTCAACTGTGTTCGGTTAAGGTCAAGTCTAGATTGCAGTATAGAGTCTGGCAAAAAGAAGACTGTGTGAATGGAACAGTTTTTGTGTGAGTCCAGCCCTGTTCACGAGGTTTAAAGATCTGACTTGGGTGAGCCGTTCACAAGTGTTTAGCAAGACAGATCGACATCTAAAGTACGCATGGTAGTAACATGTCATTGTGATCATTGTGACTGGATTTAAAGAGAATAGTTTTGTGGCTGCATACCACACTTATGGTAATGAAGCCAAAGTAAAAAATCTGCAAAATTAAATTAAATTAAATTAAAAAATAATTCTGGGTATAAACTGGGTAGAATCAATTTAAAAATAAAATAAACAAATTAATAAATATTTAAAAGAGATGACAAACAAACAGAAAGACAAACCCTCTGGGGTGTTTTTCCCGGTGGACTTGAGATAAGTAAATATTGTTGATATATGAATGATATATTGATTGATATATTGTTTTTTTAAGCCATATGGTGAAAGTTCAAGACCACTGCTTTAGTATAATTGTTGATTCACAGATGGGTAGGTTGTCCTTCACTATATAAATGCAGAAGGTTTCTAATTGACTATCTGAGAAAGTGGGTAAATAAAATAAAATAAAATAAAACTTAAAATAAAATAAATAAATAAACAAACAAATAAATAATACTGGGTAGAATACATTTAAAATTAAAACAAACAAATTAATAAATGTATTTAAAAGAAATGAGGTAAACAAACAGAAAGACAAACTTTTTTTTTTAGGTGGACTTCAGATTATTGTTGATATATTGATTGATATATTGCTCTTTTAAAGCCATATGGTAAAAGTTCAAGACCACTGTTTTAGTACAATTGTTGATTTGACAGATGGGTAGTTTGTCCTTCGCTGTATAAATGCAGATGGTTTCTTATTGACTATCTGAGAAAGTGTAAAATAAAATAAAAATTAAATTAAATTAAATTAAATTAAATTAAATTAAATAAAATTAAATAAAAATTAAATTAATATAAATCTAAATATTAAAAGAAAAACTTGAACTTGGACTTAAACTTAAAAAAAATTAAATTAGAAGTGTTGCCTTGGCAACTAACTAAAATAAAATAAGTTTAAAGTGAAGTACTATAAAGTGTAAAAATAAAAATTAAATTAAATTAAATTAAATTAAATTAAATTAAATTAAATAAAAATTAAATTAATATATTGAATGAAAAAGAACTCTATGTACTCTATTTACTTTAAGGTGGACTCGAGATAAATAGATTTTTCTTTTAAAGTTCAAGACACTTGTTTTAGCACAAATTTTGATTGAGAGAGGAGTAGGCAGTCCTTGACTGTACAACGCAGATGCTTTCTGATTACCTACCTCAGAAAGTAGTTAAAGAATTTTTTTTTTTTAGCAAAAACTGGGTAAAATCAGTGTAAAAAAATAACAAACAAATTCATAAATAAATATTTAAAAGAGATTAAGGATAAACAGGATGGACTTTAAATGAATAAATAAGTAAATAAAAGTAGATGGGTTCTTTACTGTACAAATGCGGGTGGTTTCTGACTGACTACCTGATTAAATAGTTTGAGTGATCAGTTCACAAAAGGTTTTGGACCCTGTTTACAGCAGTATTTTGTGCTGTCCACTTGTGATCTGATCACTTGAGATGGATCTCAACACCAAGTGTAAACAGGATCTGTGTCCTACGGTTCTGAAATCCTTGCATTGATTACAGGTCAGATTCAGTTAAACCTTGACTCTGACCCTTCCGCTTCTCTCTTTTCCAGACGGCAAGCCATTTTTTATCTCTCCATCCCTCTCCTCTGTATCTCAGCATGCAGAGAAGTATTAAATCACGCCCAGCATCTTTTCGTCTCTTCTGTCTGAAATATTTAATATTAGATTCAATTAATATCTCCACAGTCCTTACAAACACAGGCCCACAATTAATCACTGCAGAAGCTCATCCCTCATTGTCAGAATAAAATCAAATAATCCTGATAATACCGATCTGGGAGGATCCAGAGCAAGAGACATGGGGATTTTACAAAATTCAGAAAGACAGAATTCACTCATTATTGGGTTTAAGATGACAAGTGATGTGAAAAGCATAAAAGAAGCAGGGTTAACTTAAGCTAAAACCATAAAAAATGTGTTAACTGAAATAAAATGAAATGAAATAAAATATTAATATATAAAAAAACTTTAACTTTAAAAAAACTTTAATAAAAATAAAACTTTTTTTGGTAAGTAAACTTTTTTTCACTTGAAGCCTTTTTATATATTCCAACATAAATGTATTTTTAATGCCTAAATCATGCCTTGTAATGCACCTTAATGCACTGTATGATCTCGTGAATAATTATAACCCAGTTATAATACATTATAAAACTTACTGTATCTATTCATTGTTACAAATTCAGAAAAGTATAATGCATTAAAAACTATGCAAACAACAAATTTCAGAAGCAACAAGGAATCTGCACATTATAATGCATTTTAAATTTGGTTACAATTATTTATGAAAAGATATAATAAGATACAATAATGAATACCTTTATAATGTATTACACATAACAGGCTTCAGTTAGTGTTACCAACTTCTTTTTTTTAATCATCTATTTATTTTATTTTATTTAGTTCTCATTTCATTTAGTTTAAATTAATAATAGTTTAAATAACATCTATATCGACATAAAAAAATACTAAACACAACAAAATTACACAACATACACAACAAATGACTAAAAACGTAACTAAAATTAAAATAACAATGGAAAATATAAAAATAAAAACTGATTCAAAATGTTAAAAAACTACAATAATGTCACTCTAACCAAAATAACTAAAGATAGTCAATAACACTGAAAAATGAAAGACATTAATTACTGGTTTTGGATGAGGGACAGGATACTGGGCGATCTCGATGAAAAGACCAAACATGGCTGTTCACAAACATGTGTTTTGGACGCTGGTGTACTAGTTTGTTCCCACCAGACCGCTTTACTACAGAAAACCAGTTTTCTGTCAGCATTCATGTTGTTCTAAATCAGTCTTTCCAGCAGGGGAGAGCACAAAAAGGAACGACTAAATATCAAATGCAGAGTTCGCATGTGGCGTAATGCTAAATTTTAATGGAAGCTGATCAGTGCGCACAGTGAGGGTCCTTAACCCTCTGGTTGATGCCCTCAGTCCTGGCATAAGGAAGAGAAGCTTTCCTTTTCAGTTTCTGCTTTCTGATTACCACACAGACTAATTATCTTTCCCCGTTTCATCTGAATGTGTTTGTGGAGTGAAGACGCAGCTTTAGGCAAACAGCGTCCGGCACCAAACTGTGCTCAGACCAACACAGCGAGAATACAAACTTCAAACGGCTGCAAGCGCTGACACATTTACACCATAGTATCCAAAAACGCTCTTAAATACACTTAAAATATAATCCTTGCTTGCATTTTGGTGCCAAGTCTACCAAGTAACAGAGTCTATGATCATTTGGTATTAAATAAACAAAACCAAGATCCATGATTCTCTGAGAAGCTGGTCACGTTTCCTGCTTATTATTAAACATAAAACAACATTAGTCTATCATAATCGGTTTTCTTCTTTATGTTCTTACATAAAACTATAAAGCATGCGTTTTTTGCAAGATGCACCCTAGAGAGATTGTAGGACTGGGCAGCAGAAGAACATCCACATTATTTACTGCCAATGGAAGAGACTGCAGGCTGGAAACTCACTGTTTACAGTGCCTTGTCCTCACAGACCCCCCCCCAAACAGCAGACCAATAACAAATAGAAACAGAGGAGAAAAAAATAAAAACATTACTACCAGCAAATCACCATGGCTGGCCAAGCAGAAGCCAAGAAATATTATATCCTACAGGTCTTTATTTGCTACTGCACTGTGCGTGAGCGTTAGTGGGGCATCTCATATAAGTGCTTTTATCACTTAAGATTCTTGTAAATTAGATAACTTTTTCAAATTTGTATGCTATCATGCTTGAGTTTTAAAAAGACTCCCCATTAAAGGGGTCATATGATGTGATTTCAATTTTTCCTTTCTCTTTGGAGTGTTACAAGCTCTTGGTGCATAAAGAAGATCTGTAAAGTTGCAAAGACTAAAGTCCAAATCCAAAGAGATATTCTTTATAAAAGTTAAGAGTCAACCATGCCTACCTAAAACGGCTCGTTCTAACACGCCCCAACATACCTACGTCGCTCTGTGGGAAGATTTGCATAACGCCGCCCAAATGTTCACGCAAAGAAAGAAGGCGTAACTTTTATTCTATTGTTATTCTATTCTGTAGTATTGTTGTTGCCGCCGCCGCTATGTCGTGAAGGTGCTGTGTGATTCGTTGTGAAAGCGAAACTACTTTGTTTGGCCTTCCAAAAGAGAACGATATCCGCTTCGTCATGCCTGGAGCTGATCCGTGCTGGTCGCTGAGGAAATACATCAACTTCGCGCTGTGGATCACCGGATCGGCTTTCACCGTGGATGAAGCGGAGTCCAGCCCGGGCTCGTCACATGTGGTTGCCGCAAGCCCGCCGGACGCTCTTTCGTCGAATACGCCGGCCGCGCCGCTCACTCTAGGCCGCGGTGTGTGACGATGTTTCTTTGTGAAAGCGAAACTACTTTGTTTGGCCTTCCAAAAGAGGACACAACTAGAAATCAGTGGTTAAGCAACGTGTAAAAAGACAGTATCATTATAATCTGTAATTATGTCCCCACTGGATGCAACAAATGCCTCGTTTATAATGGGTTTTAATGTTTTTGTCTCGTCGCTCCGCCCGGGACACGGTATCACAATATGGTAAGGATCGCAACATTTCTGTCACACGCTTGAGGTATTCAGCCAATCACAATGCACTGGATAGCTGGTCAATCAGAGCACACCTGGCTTTTCAGACTGATGAGCTTTGTAAAAATTGATGCGTTTCAGAAAGGGGCGGGGCATAGAAGAGAAACAATAATGTACAGTCACACCTGGCTTTTCAGACTGATGAGCTTTGTAAAAATTGACGCATTTCAGAAAGGCGGGGCATAGAGGAGAAACAATAATGTACAGTATGTGGAAAATAATGTGTTTTTTGAACCTTAAACCGCATAAACACATTTCATTACACCAAATACACAAAATAATGTTCTTTTTAGCAGCATCATATGACCCCTTTAAACAATTTCCTATTGGAAAATCCAGCTACATTCAGTTTCTGTTTTTAGCTGGTACACAGTAAAGTAGTTAGGTACAGTATTTGGTTTCTAATTTACAGATATTTTTCATGTTTTGTTTAGGTGTCAAATTACCAATATGCATTGATTTTTTAATTAGTATTTTATATTTGTTTTTGACAACAAATGATCATAAGATTACAATAAAATATGTAATATGATTATGCATTATTATTAACAACAACAAATAGCAGCAATATTACAAAAACTAGTGCTGTCAAACGATTAATCGCGATTTATCACATCCAAAATAAAAGTTTTTGTTTACATAATATATGTGTACTGTGTATATTTATTATGTACAGTATATATAAATACAAACACATGCATGCATATATTTAAGAAAAATATGTATTGTTTATATATTAAATATATTTATATATATATATAATATACATTATATTAATATAAATATATACATGTAAATATTTTCAATACATATACATAATAAATATACACAGTACACATATATTATGTAAACAAAAACTTTTATTTTGGATGTGATTAATCGCGATTAATCGTTTGACAGCACTACAAAAAACAAAATAAACAGTAAAATGTATTTTAATGAATGAATGAAATTGAAAATTTCAAAAAATTTATTTCAATAATTTTATATTATTATTATTATTATTATTATTAGCTGGAATATTTAACAATATTAAAATAAATAGCAATATTATATCTTTGGAAGGAAGGAAAGAAGGAAGGAAGCAATCGAGCAAGCAAACAAATATTTTACTTGGATAGTTTCAATTATTATTATTATTATTTTTATATAAATAGCAATATTTTATCTTTGGAAGGAAGGAAGGAAACATAAATATTTTACGTTAATAATTTGATATTATTATCACCATCATCATTGGAATGAATAACTGCTATATATTAGTATTTATTATTGAAATAAATAAATGTTACATTTTTGCATCAGTCAGTGTCCAGTACTAAACAACTGCCTAACTAATGAAACTTACAAAGTGTGTTAGCCTCACAATAACTGTTGATAGTACAAAATGTCCAGTTACCTACAAATGCTAAATTATCATCAGACACTGACTATAAATTGAGAAGACTGCATCCCAATCATAAAGCCCTCAAGCAACACATAAAAATGTAAAACAAGAGACATGTCATTTAAAAAGTTGGGGAGCAAAGTCCCAGACGTCCATAAATAAAGATCTGGCCCTGACTCAGTTTGGCTCAGGAAAAATTATGTGACTTTAGATGGGCAGCTGCAGCGCTGCTGAGCTTTTAATTAACTCGTGAGCACTGTAGGCCGCAGTCACCTCCATTAATCACTTATTTTTCATGTCTGCAGGAATCATGAGTGCACACGCGGCGCAGCTAAACCTGAACATATGCTTCCAGCTGTGTTATTAGCCAGTGCCCAGCGACCAGCCTCTCTGAACTTCAGCTCTTCCTTTAAGATAATTTCCTCTCGTGTTCGTCTTTGAGTTACTGACACCCATTAGCACAAACAAAGTACATGAGAACATTAATCTTTCATGGCAGACTTGACTTTCGGGATGTAATTTAATTGTCTCCTGGACATGTAAGTTATTAAATTAGTTTCTTCTGATGTAGCCCCAAACCTTTAAAAAGGTTACCTTTAAAGTGAGCAGAGGGAATGTATCAAACTAGGACACATTATTTAAATACACGTTCAGATTTTTAGTGTTCAGCGTTTTAGCATTTTTTTTTATCTCTCTAAAATATAAAATCTGTTTAAATAACATACATGAAATCTGTCATCAGGTGTTTCCATTACAACGTTTATGCGTAGCTAGTGAAAAACTACAATTTTTAAGTCACTGAAATAAGGCCATAAAACACATACAGAATATTTGTTCACAAGATTTTTGAGAACTGAATGTGGTAGACTAGAGTTTTTGCTACAAAATGATAAATTATCCTGTTCACTCATTCACAGAAAACAATATATTGATTCAACTTTTGTAAGACATGATTTGTGTTAGAATGGTATATGCGAGGGAGTGACAATGGCCATGAATATTTAGTGATTCGCACCTGAGAGACAAAGGGCCATCATGGGCCATCAATATGAATGTGACTGAGGCAGGTAAGAAAGAGTGTGAGGAGAGTAAAATAACGTATAATACACAGTAAATAAAAAATAACACAGTATAATAAAAAATATACACAGTGAAGGTCAAGGACACATGATTGAACACCCTGGCTTTATGAGACATTTAGACAATGAAATGACACATATTTCAAAATGTTTCACTTGATTTCATACAAGTAGTCAGGAATTATAGTTTGGGAAAAGTCTAGTAAAATGTGTACAAGTTACATCACAATAACAACTGATGCATGTAATCTTAGGCTACTCATCAGAGTGATATGCTCCACTGGATCCAGCTGCGCAACGCATCGCGTTGTGTTCTTCTTCGGAGGTAAATTCTGGGTTATTCCTCCAGGCGAGTCTTCTTCCAGAAACAAAGTATCCAGGATGAGCTCTTCAAGTTTGTTTTCGGATGATGTGGGCATTTACATGCACGCGCGTCTCACGTGGATGTTTAGAATTTGAAAAGCGAGACCGGCGATGTGGACGTGATCGCATTAGAGATAATGAGTTTAGACGGGAAAAACTGGACGTTGCGTTGGTTTCATACGGATTACTTTATCAGAGAATATTTGTTTTGGATGTGACTTTATTTAAAAGCAGACATTTCAAGCTTTATGCATATGTTTCTCATGTCTTTGAGGCAAGCATTCGCTGAGATTCAGGTTGTTTTATTTAAGTGTCTGTGAAGAGAGGTGACAGAGATCGAGACGGCAGAGAGCGCACCCTGTTTATTTTCTTTATTTTACAAAAGAACACTGTTTTGTTGTTATTATGACTATACACAAATAAAGTACACCCTTTGCAGTTTCAAACGATACCTTATTCTTATCTGTACGATCAAAAATGACGGAGTATTTTTAGTTCTTTTCGCGGTCATCAAGAAAATACGAGACAGACCGCACTGGTACATATTCTCAATTTGCAATTTCAATTTTCCAAATTTGAAGAGTAGGCCTAATGGAAACGCAGCTACAGTTACTGTCAGCGCAGCACATATCTGGATTTATGTTGGCTCAACACTTCAATACACAACAGAAAAAAAGATACTCAAAATATAATTCTAAAAATAAAGCTTTTGTTTTATCTATCTATCTATCTATCTATCTTCCCAATGGCATTTTTTGGTGTCCAAAATTGCCAGCCTTTTACAAATTGCTTGTAAATATCTCATTATGTTAGTATTATCACCAAATCTTTGTTTCAGTCTTTCTTCTCAACTTTTCTTTCAATTAACCCAGGTTTTGTATTTCTTTTTGGAACTGATTGATCATAGGCCTCATTGATCTGAGCTTATACACCTCAGTTTTTGAGTAAAAAGCATTATTTTGTGGATAATTTTGGCAATATTCACTGAAAAGTGACGTGAATAAGCTCAGAACATAATATAGGAAAATAAAAAAAATTTGCAAGTAATTTTTTGTATTCCTGCCATTTTTTGACCAGGAACACCACAAGTGTAACAAGTTAGGGGGAAAGAAATACAAAAAATATTTTTTAAAAACTGCTTTGGGAAGTTGTTCCCTGTGTGTCAGTAGGTTTTAGTCCAACACGTTAATATTAAAAGGATAGTTCACCCAAAAATGAAAATGCTGTCATTAATTACTCACCCTCATGTCATTACTTGCATTCATGTCGTGCATCGTGGTACTCTCGTGAACATGTCAAAGACTGACACGGAAGAGAAGAAATTGTTGGAAAAAGTTATTTTTGTTTTCTTTACGCATGAAAAGTGTTCTCGTAGCTTCATACATTAAGGGTTAAACCACTTATGTCACATGGACTATTTTAACAATGCCCTTACCACCTTTTTGGGCCTTGAATGTGTCGTTTTTTTAGATCATGTAGGGTCAGAAAGCTCTCGGATTTAATCAAAAATATCTTAATTTGTGTTCCGAAGATGAACAAAGGTCTAAAGGGTTTGGAACGACATGAGGATGAGTAATTAATGACAGAATTTTCATTTTTTTGCGTGAACTATCTCTTTAACTAGCATTTTCAGAAAAAAGAAAATCCTTTCTTGGTCAAAATGACTGGAAACCAGCATGAGGTCCTCAACTAAAGTGATAAACACTTTTGGTGTCAAGTCAATGGGTCTACAGGGTGCAATCAATGGCCCAATGTCAGTCAGTGACTGTTATTTTAGTCTGCTGCCTCAGATCTATATTTAAACAGCCTTTTCACTAGATATTACACTTCCAGTAGCAGCACACCTCGTGTCCGTCTTGATTATTTGCACGGTAAATATTCAGATAGTACCTTCCCACATCAAACCGAGCGCTCCAGCAGGATTACAAGCTATCACTGCAGCAGAACAACGCAACACTTGCGTGTCCCGTCTGCCATGAATGTAAATTAATTCCTCCCGAAGCATCACACAGTGTTATATTGCAGGCAATCCTTATTCATGAAGGCGCTCAAGTTTACAATCAACACTTTATGAAGCATCTATTGCTATGCAGGGAATGACTTACGGTGGCCCTCCAGTTGCCCGGCCTCACGGGACTGACACGCAGCCCTCAAAAGCAGCACGTTCAGATCCAAAGACTTCAACGAGAGAGAGAAAAGGAGCCAGAGGAGAAGTGAGAGAGGGAGGGAAAAAAAGACGAAAAAGCTTCACCACAGGACTGCTCTTACTGAGATAAGCGCGAGGAGCCATCGGGTGAACCATCACCTAGACCGCGAGCAGGACCTGAGCGAGAGGATGGAGAGAAAACGGATGAAAGGAAGGAAATATGGCTGGAATAAATGAGGGAGGCTGGCATGAGGGAAGCAATGGTGCCCATGATTGAAGTCCATGTATATCAATATCTCTTATTTCCTCCACTGAGACTGCACTGGAGAGATTGTAAAGAACTAAAAAGAGCCACAGAACAAAGATGGGTTCCCTGGCTGAGGAACAAAGAGGCAGCAGAGCCCGGCTTATTTCATGTCATTTTCATAGGCTTCTTGACATGCCTTCGATCAGGCAAGGGCAGGGAGAGAAACACATCCACACCATGAGCAGCGTTCAAAAGCCTGTGGAATTTGAGATGTATGGAAGAAGTTGAATTGAGACCCTCATGGTGGCTGCCACCCTCTACAGTGACTTTCTCCTTTACTCTTAAAAGTGTGTTTTGGGCAAGATAGAGATGTTAAGAAAGCGGTCCAAACACACACATACATGCACACTTACACATGCTGCTTCAGATTTCTTCTGTCGGTGTGGGCTAAGTGTGTAAGACACCCCTGTGGGCTTTCAAATCATCCAAAGTAGAAAGAAAAGGACTTCAAACCACTTACTGGGGAAGATTTTTAAATTTTCTGAAGCAAATGTGAGTGTTGCTTGCCTGTGTAAGATTCTTGGGGGCTGTGGGTGGCTGCCAGGTTCCTAGGTGTTCTGGGTGGTTTCTTCTCATTTTGCATACTTATGCACTGTTCTATGGCATTTTGTAGTATGGGAAGTATTAGCTGATTTTGACTAAAACCAATTATTATGTTCATGTTTTGACAGACAACCGATAAAGGGCTGATCGTATTTTGTCTAAATGAATTAAAAATAAATCACTAAAAAAAGGTAAAGTAGAATAATTTAAAATGCTACAAATGAAATTTGGGCATCACAACAGTGTAATGTACATGAAAAATACATTTTTATATTGTAATTTGCTAAAGACTAAAGACAATTTACAGTATTATTGAATTATTAGTGTTTTTAAATATTACTTGAAATCAGCGTGAGATGACTGGAAAATAATCAGAATGTAATAATATATGGGAAATGAGCATTCACAATTAAATATCCAAAATAAACTGCCCTAGTAAAAAAGAAAATACATTTATTTCATACTAAGTATAGTTCAAATCTATTCATATATTTTTTGACGCATCACTCAAGACTTACTGATATAAAAATTATAATTAAACTTTATTTGGAGATCTACTTGTGCACAATGCACATTTCTTAATATTAATGTCTTTTAATGTCACTATTAATGATGATTGTATGATCTTTGAATAATATCGGTCTTTAAATGCAAGATATTTAAAGTGCACCTAAAGTATACTTGCAATTGTTCCACTTTATCACAATTCAAATATACTTCAGTACTGTATATCTTTAGTTGGACTTCAGTACTATTTCCGCACAATTAAGGTGCATTAAGCATAAAAACTATACCAGTTTAGTATGTGATGGAAATGTTTTATGTAATAGCCTCAGAAGGACTGAAAAGGGTATATTCAACATAGAATGTTCAGAAAAGTGCAGACTAATGCTCAGATCAAAGATCATGTATCCAATGATTAAAGAATCTATACTTACCCAAAAAGTGCTCAAAACAGTAGAACTAACAGTCATATGACAAACCAATCATCAGATCAGTACAACCAATCACCAGTGAAGAAGTCGTGAGTGACATTGATTTTTACTCAACTACAAGGTATAAATGTACATGTATCTTTCTGTTCAGAGAGTCTCTCTTGGTTGTTGTGACCAGTGGGCTCCCGGCCGTGAATTAACTCGGAGTTAGTATTAAAGATCCTGTGTCGGACCAGCGTACAGCTGAGAATGGCGGTGAGAGTGCATAGATGCTTAAGACCTGTGTGCTCATGTGTGATTGAGGTAGTGATAGTAGCTTCTTGACGGGACACCGTCACCATACTTCAGGGAAGTAGCTATTGGATTGTATTGTAAGTATTCTGGGAATTCAGGGACTTCACTTGAGATACTGTAGTTATTATATTAACAACTGGTAGTTGTTTAAATTGTCTGTGGTGAAGTCAGATTAGCATTGGGAATTTCCACGTAGCCCCCGGGGTTCGGGAGTTACGGATGGTTAAATTCGCGGTCCGGCGCCGACCGATCTAGCGATCCCGGGGGGCTACCGACACGATGACAAACCAATCATCAGATCAGTACAACCAATCACCAGTGAAGAAGTCGTGAGTGACATTGATTTTTACTCAACTACAAGGTATAAATGTACATGTATCTTTCTGTTCAGAGAGTCTCTCTTGGTTGTTGTGACCAGTGGGCTCCCGGCCGTGAATTAACTCGGAGTTAGTATTAAAGATCCTGTGTCGGACCAGCGTACAGCTGAGAATGGCGGTGAGAGTGCATAGATGCTTAAGACCTGTGTGCTCATGTGTGATTGAGGTAGTGATAGTAGCTTCTTGACGGGACGCCGTCACCATACTTCAGGGAAGTACTGGATTGTATTGTAAGTATTCAGGGAATTCAGGGAATTAGCTCGAGATACTGTAGTTATTATATTAACAACTGGTAGTTGTTTAAATTGTCTGTGGTGAAGTCAGATTAGCATTGGGAATTTCCACGTAGCCCCCGGGGTTCGGGAGTTACGGATGGTTAAATTCGCGGTCAGGAGCCGACCGATCAAGCGATCCCGGGGGGCTACCTACGCGCGGAGGGTGGCGTACGAGAGGGCTCCTCGAGCTGAAGGGATCCCCCGAATTTGGTGAAGATCCGCCGGCGCGTCCTAAAAAACCCATATTGGTCGGGCTGTAGTAAAAAGTTTCTTCCAAATTTAAATTTTAACATGACCCTGACTAAATGGTGTGTTAAGGGCATTTAAAGTGCATTTTCACAAGCTCACAAATAAATAAACGGACGCTGCACCCTTGAAATGAACCTCAACGTTCAAATCACAGTTTTAATATTCACAATGCGTGGAAAAATAAAGACTTTTTTAGCCAATTAAAAAGTGGTTCAATTGCTTTTGGTAGGCCTGTTTGTCTTGGCTCATTAATTGCTTGACTTGGCATAGATTTTGATCTGAATTTCACAGCATGTGCAGACAGAGTGGAACTGTGTTACAAGACAAGGGATAGGAATAAAGAGCACAACAGCACTGAAAAACAGAAGAGAGAAAGAGCGCAAGAGTGAGCGAGTCCTCTGGTGCCATTCCCAGAGCAAAGCTAAAGTGAATGGCTCTCGCTTTCATCAATAGTCTTGCTCTCTCTTTCTCTCCTTCTATGGCCTCTCGCCATCGCTGATAACATCTGTCAATAACAGACACTCGACATTGAGTCACAACCATTATGACATCAATCACTTACTATGACATCATCCATCAGCTCCACTCCAGACTGCCTGGCCTTGCCAGCGATGCTTTTATTAAGCACGACATTCTGTGTTTCTTCAAGGAGGAGCGAGGCTGGTCGTGTTTTTGCATGTATTCCCTCCAGTGCAGAACAAATTCTAGCGTGAATGCAGAGAAACAAAGAAACAAACACACAGCTGGAGTGGAGCCTTCATTAAGGGGGTGATGATGTATGCTGGTGCACCTGTAGGCTCTGGCTCATAACAGGAATCTATACACAAAGTCATTAGGAGAGCTCCCTACGCTCTCCCGCCCAATACAACGCCAGCCATTTCACTAGTTACTCATAACTGGCTTTTACAATTTCTGAAGACTGAGTGAGAGGTGTTTACTTGTGCAAAAGCCACCACTGCAGTAGAAGTGTGAATCTTCACTTGCCTCACAATTCGATCTGATTACAATTCAGATGGTAATATTTGGATTGTAAAATGATTCATCACAAAAGCTACAAAAGTTAATCAGTCAAGATAACTGAGTGATTCCCTCTTTTCTTTTGTTGTTTTCTAAACAATAATGGCACAGACAGCAGCAGGTTTACTATATTAAAACCTAATGCACGGATCTAATATACTGTTACACATTAGATTTTTCCCACCACTGAATGGAAGCAGTTTGCTATGCTTAAAAGATAAAATGTGTATGTGTAGTATTAACACGATATCAAGATCGCATCTGCGCTCACGGCGACTCGAGTTCGATTCCCGTCTTGAGGTCACTTGCCGGTCCCGCTCCCGCTCCTCTCTCTTCACCCAATGCTTTCCTGTCTGATCTTTACTATCCTGTCAAAGGCATAAAAAGGTCCAAAAATATAACTTAAAAAAATAAAAATAATATCATGACTAATCCAACATCAGTAACTGGCCGACGCTTTTCTACTTTAATGTTGGTTAACGCTGGTCATAAAAAGGAAAAAAAAAAGATGTAGCATGTAGCTACTACAGTCGTATAAAATCACGGCTGTTTTCGTGGAATAACGCACCTCGCAATTTCACAGCTAACCATTTAGAATCAAGTATTCCAGAGATCTGTGTAATAATGAGAGAAAACACAAAATAAACAAATTTAAAGATGAATTTGACTGATAGCATTATTTATTCATTTATTTATTTAGATTAGATTGTAAAGGCCAGCCAGCTAGATCTCTAGCTAGATAGGATGATTTAGCATGTTACTAACATACTTAGCATATCGTTAACGTGTTGCTAGCATGATTTAGCACATTGCTTATATGGTGCTTGCATGTTACAGCTAAAACCAGCTAAAACCAGCTAATTTGACAAAAACTAAAACCAGTTGATTTTGCAAAAAAAACAAAAAGGTAAAACCAGTTGATTTATCAAAAACAGCTAAAAACCTGCTAAAACCAGCTGATTTAAAGGTGGGGTAAGTGATTTCTGGTAGCCAATGTTGATATTTCAAATCACCAAAACAAACACTCCACTGTCACGATAAGGGGTTTTGTCTTGGTTCTCTCCGGACTCCATTTCCCATAAACCCCTGCCTAGGAACTCATTATTGCACCACACCTGTTTCCTATCAGGGACACTATAAAGGTTGCACACATCTACACACACGGTGCTGATTATTGCTTAGACTGTTTAGCGTGTTAGCCTGTTACCTTGTCTTGTTTCTGCCTTGTCTTGCCTTGCTCTACCCACGTATTTTGACCTTGGATTGTTTATTGGATTACTCTTTTGCCTGTTCCCTGGATTATACCTATCTGCAACTGTTTTGACCCATGCCTGTTTTTTGACCACGTCTTTATCTAATAAAAGCCTGCAGATGGATCCACAAGTCTAACGTCTCGTTCTGCACGTAACAGAATAATCAGCCCCAACCAGATCCAGCAGCTTTATTTGAGCACCAGACCAGCTATGGAGCCAGCCAAAGGTTTATTCAACCCTGTAAGTGTGCTCTGCTCCATTTTTCAAAATGGCCGACCCATTGACCGTTATGTGGAGGAATTCCTTTGAGGATGAGGATATGGTTGAAAGACTGTTTCTGGAGTGGTCTTGATGCTAATATTAGCTTAAACTTACCAGATGAAGACCCTAGTTGGACCCTGGCACAGTTTATTGACTTTGTCTTGCAGTTTTGTGAATCTCCCTTTACAGTTGGGGAAGTTGAGGAGGTCACTACTCCTAGATTTTCAGCATCTTTCAGTTCTGTAGTCTCTGTACCCGAGCCTCGTCACAAGATGGCTGCCAGCCCAGAGACTTTTTATAAAATGGCTGCTAACTCTGAGACCGTTCACAAAATGCCTGCGAGCCCAGAGATTTTTTTGTAAGATGGTTGCTAGCTCAGAGACTACCCCCGTCACAACTGCCATCCCTGTGTCAAGTCAAGTCACAACCGTTCTTCCAGAGTCAAGTCATGTCTCAGCTGTTCGTCCAGAGTCACGTCACATCGCAGTTGATCATCCGGAGTCTTCTCACGCCGGGTCAACCATGACCATTGCTAAAAGGCCAGTCCCAAGGTATCCGAGACTGGCATTCAGTGTGTCACATCCACCGCTGGTCTCGGCTAGAGCAGCGGGCATTCCAAGGGCTTCAGCACGGGTTATTCCAGAGACTATTCCCCTCCACTCAGTGCTCCCTGTAATGGGGGTCTCTATCCTTTGCGTTTGGGCAACTCACTGCTCAATTACTCCTCCTGAGGTTTTTCCAGCCCCTGAATCCGCTCACGAGGCCGCAACAGTTCCTGATCTCACTCCAGAACCTTCAGAGGTGGCGACACATGCTGCAGAACCTCCAGAGGTGGCGACATCTGCTGCAGAACCTCCAGAGGTGGCGGCACCCGCTGCAGAGGTGCAGAGGCACCCTCCAGAGGTGGCAGCGCTCATTTATTAACTCCCTGCCTGTCCCATCACGGCCATGGAGGCCGTATGTGAACTCTCTGCCTGTCCTATCACGGCCATGGAGGCCGTATGTGAACTCTCTGCCTGTCCTGTCACGGCTATGGAGGACCCTGTCTGTCCCTCAGGTCATCCTTTGAGGGTGGTGAACGGTCAGGATTCGCCTCGGGACAGCCAGCCTCCAGATACACCAAGATTGGAGGATCCCAGATCTTGGTCTTTGCCTCATTTTGTCGAGTCCAGTGTAGACAGACTTTAGCTGTTGTGGCGTGACAACTGTCACGTCCGGTATAGATATGGTGTTACTCACCTATCGAGAAGAAACCAAGCAACCTCGGCGTCCGATCACAGGCCTTCACACTCCTTGAGTTCTCTACAGCGCTGGAAAGCTGATCCAATATATACACTGGTCCTACTTCTTGCCTTATCGTAAGCCTTCTTTGGTTCCGCAGATGTTTTCCTCTTTTTTTTTTTTTTATCCGCCATCTCTATCTTTCTGTCACTCGGCTCGGCTAATGTCCATCCTGTGCACTGAGCGCTCTCTCCTCCGCATCATGAGTAGACACGCCCCTTACTGCTGATTGGCTACAAGTTTGTTTTGGTACTCGGCCCGACTCAGTTTTCTAAAGCGTTTTTGAAAAAATACATACCCCACGTTTAACAAAGAAAAACTGCTAATACCAGCTGAAACCAGTTGATTTAGCAAAAAACAAAACAAAAAAAAAACAGCTAAAACCAGCTGATTTAACAAAAAACAGCTAAAACCAATGATTTAGCATGCTGCTATCATGATTTAGGATACTGTTAGCATGAATAAGCATGAATTAGCATATTGCTAGCATAGATAGATAGATAGATAGATAGATATTCTATCTTCTATAGATCTTCATTTTTTATGAAAACCATTTTAAGGCTTCAGTGATTCATTCAGTGTAAGTCAATGTTATTTTTTTTTCACCCATCTGCCAGGCAATGTAATAGCAAACTTCTACAACAATTCACATGATTTAGGAATGGGGCAGGAACCAGGTATAGGGGGTCTTTTACAACATAACGAACCACGCGAATGAGAAAACCTCTCGAATCAGCCTGGTGTCTTCCCATCTTCAGACAAACACGCATGAGCGCCCAGATTTATGGAAATTGTCTCTCTCTCTCTCTTTGGCAGCAGGACTAGCCTTATCTGGACTCAACCACTATCTACTGTTTGGACTAGATAAGTTTGCATTTGCATTTCTAATGAGATTCAGCTCACTCTGCGTAGATGCACGTTCCGCTCGGCTGGGAAGGAAGCGGCCATGGGTAGGTGGGCAGGGCAGGATGGTCACTACTGCATGCGGACCCCACTGAGACATCATCCCCGGCAGAAGAAAGCTTGACCGTACTGTCGGAATTTACACACATTTTTCCTCTCGCGCTGTCTGCTTTCCCCTTTGGCCCCTAACCAAAAACTGTAATCATATTTCTCAGCTTGCACGATCTTTGGCAGAGGAGGACTGCTGGAGATTACACAAGTTCAACGACAGCAATGAATGAAGATCTTCATGCTGTCATCTGTAGGATCTGCTGCATCAGTTTTATCACATGCCAACAAACTTCAGAGATGAAGATCCTAAGGAAATAAACTGCAGGGAAACTTATTAGGGGCCAGTGAAAAGTTCTGAAATGTAGCACATAGATAGAGGATAGCCTGAATGGTAACCACAGCAATTATGCAGCCTCTAACTCAAATCCCCTAACGCCACCAACTGTCCAAAACTGCACTCACGTTTATGCTAATAATGTTTGAACCGTAAATGCTAAAAACAAAATTCTTCTCCATTTCATGTCATGAAAATTTGTGAATTTTCCAAAGAACCTACTTTTTTGAACATCTAGACCAGGGGAGTTCAATCCAGCTCCTGGAGTGCCACTGCAGAGTTTAGCTCCGACCTGAACCAGCTAATCAAGGTCTTACTAGGCATACTAGAAACTCCCAGGCAGTTGGAGCTAAACTCTGCAGGACACTGGTCCTCCAGGACTGATACTGGACTTCTATCCAATTTTAATGAAAATAGAACCAGACTAGAGGTGGGCAAATTAAGCCTTGTGAAGCACTGAGACGTTCCTCTGACTGTTTCGGGAAAAGACTCGAAGCTTCAAGAGTGTCGAAAACAGCGCTATCTGGTGGTTAATAAAAAATAAAGCAGCCAAAAGTCTGTGAAGGAAGCTCCGCCGGACGAAGCAGCCACCACATATTCCATAGATCAATTATGTTACGTGCACAAATAAAAGCCTAACAGTGTGTGTTTGTTGAATTTCTGTCTCTGATAAATTAATTTAACATTACCCATTAAACTGGATTTTAATGCCAGTACAAATATCAATATGATGTAGTAGAAGAATAATGTACACATACTGTATATGAATTGCATATGGCAAATGTAATTTTCCTGAAATAATGAATATTCTTCATATTACTTGTATGACTGGGTACTTCAAAATATAACCGAATAAGTCTGAATAAAAACTTATGTAAAGTAAGATGTACTAGTAAAGTAAGGTGGTTTGAACATTCTGACGTGCAAAGTGAATCGCTCACGTGATTGGACAGGAAGTGAGGCTTTGTTTGTCGTTGGTCACGTGATTTCAATGTTAACAATACAAGCTTCGAATCAAGGCTTCATCTGACACGCCCATTTATTCTCGACAAGCTCCGATGCTTCGGTTCAAATGTCACATCACTAAACTACCTTCAGACCGTACCGACAAAAAAACATGGAATTCAAGTTGATTAATCGAACTATTCTTGAATAACGCATGACGAATTCCACAAAGAGCATGCCAAAGTGGATGTGAGGCTGTCTCTGAAATGCTTATCCGTATTCAGACCAAACTTGTTTTGTGTTATGACAACCATGACCTGAGGGTACCTGCACAGTTTCGACACAGTGCCATCTAGTGGCCAGGAGATATGAAAAATTGCTATTTTTGCATGTAACTTTTAAATAGTTTGGCTAAAATTCACAAGACTTGAATTTTGTCATAAAATGCTATATTTTATGAACACACTGGCGTATCATTACAAACTCGGTATGTGTCCTAGACCCAGTGTCCTGAAGGTACTCAAAAAGTTTCAGGGAAGCGCACCATCTTGAATTAAAACATATATAAATCTTACTGACCCCAAACTTTCGAACAGGAGACTAAATAAATAAAACATAATAATGAATACCTATCTTTGTGGGAGTGCATAAATATAATATTTTCTTTAATGAGAATGTCTCTTCCTTGTAATAACTGCAACTAGCAAGTAGTGATGGTAGCAAACTGAGATTTCTCTGGGCTTTGGCACAAACTAAAAGCTATTGCCAATAAATAAATAAATACAAATCTGTACATGTACGTCAACACTGGAAAATTGGAAAGAAAATCATGTTCATTTAACCACTTTATGGGGTCTTCAAGTGCCTTCCTCAAGGGCTGACTGGTGACATAAGACTCCAGTTACGGTCCAATTCATACATCATCCCTTCTGGGGTGTGAATCAAAAATCTTTTGGTTACCAGCCCAGATATTTAACCACTAACTAAAGGAATGCACGAGTTTGGCCACTAGCCAAAAATTATTTTTGTGTTATGATTACATTTATTTTGTTCTGCCTGTTTTTTGTTTGTTCTTTTTTTTTGTGGGGGGTCAAAATATAAGAGAAAATCACAATAACCAAGATAAAATGTAAACTAATTTTTAATTTATAATAGTTAATATCAATAAATGCTTTTAAACTGGAATGAACTGTAAACAAAGGTCTCATTATCGGCACCCAATATTAGCCTAATCAAACTGATACCAATAATTTAACAAACGTGAAGTGTGAAAAATTAACAAGTAATAGAGCTCCATGTAAACAAGGTTGTGTACCCATCCATGTCTGTGATAGATGGCGTGTGACTGGACATTTAGACTGGATATTTCACTCTACCACCTAACTTGAGGTTACCCAGGCAAAGTAGAAGCAATGAGCGAAAAAGTAAGAAAGAGAAACAGATGGGTGGTCTTGTGCCCTTTTTCTCTGTGTGATGAATCACTGAGTCGAAACATGGGTGAATGATGATCTTCTTCGCATCAGCGAGAAGACCCCAGAAGAGAGAAGTTACTAATGAGAGAGAGTCAGAGAGGCCGTTCAGCTACATTACTGTGGAGAAAAGAGGACTTTTAGCCTCTTTCAGACCATTAAACAACATTCTATGAAAGGGGTCTGCAGTTTTCAAATTGGTCCCATAATCACCCCAGTAATAGCCCATGGAATAAAGTCTGCTAGGAAAGGCACTTTGTCCCTCACTCAAGTGTGCTGAACCCTAAAATACCACCAGCTAATTATATAATGGCCACATTTATTGTCAAAAGCATGAAAGACAGAAAAGTGGAATTTCATTTTTGGCAAAGTTTGACGAACATGTTCTACAGCACAGTGTGAATATTACTGTCATAAACAGCCACGCACCAGCTATCACAGCAGGAGCAGCTACAGGCCAATGGGCTGTAAATGCCCTTCTGAACAAACTAAAAGCATGTAGAGGGGTCATATCATGCATTTTTAACATTCAATTTTCCCCATGAGGTTCATTTGTGAAGTTAGTCAAGGTGTTTGTACCAAAAACAATTTCATCAATAAAAAAAATAAAATTATATATATATATATATATATATATATATAAAATAATTTTAAAAATGTACACATTTTATTATCAATATATTATTTAATTGTAATTTTATATTTGAATTTATATTTTAAACGAACAATATCATTAAAAATTGTATAATTAATAAATAAAAAAATTGTGTAAATAAAAAATGAATATAAAAAAAGACTATGTATGATTTAAATAATTTATGATATTTATGATATATGAAACTCAAGAAAAAATTTAAATAGAAACCTAAAAAATCCCTCTTGATATGAACTCTTTAAGTCATAACACAATACTTTTTTTGATTAACTAAAACTAAAACAATAAAAAAACATTACTTGAAATAAAACAAACTTAAACTAAAATAAATTTTTGATTTTAAGTTAATGTACTAAAATACACAAAAAAAACTAACAAAAAAAAATACGGAGACATTAAAAAATAATATTAATACAATGACAGAAACAGAATTAAATGACTAAAGCTTTAAAATATAAAAATATGAAAATTAATATCAAAATTATAACAATAAATATAACTAATAGGGGTGCTCCGATTGATCGACTACCGATCACTATCGGCCGATAATCGCTTTGGGATGTTTGATCGGCGGTCTCTATAAAGGCCGATCTCAAAAAAACGATCTGAAGCTGATGAGCCTGCCGTGAGAGGTTTGGCACGACATGCAGCGACACCGTCTCAGTCTCTGTCCGGCGCGGGTGAAATAATTATAATGCTGAAGTTGAGGTACAGTTCATATTTCTTCATTAAATAACTTAAGTAATTTTGAAAACTTTCTGTGAGCCATAATTTCACAAACAGCGTGAGTGAATCACCGCGCGCGCTCTCTCTTTTCCTCTCAAAATGCTATTGCATTTAAACACGTCTATGAGAGATTGTATTAGCTACTGCATTGTGTAAAAAAAGAATCACAATGCTGAAAAAGCATTTTAAGTAACAATGTTTGGATTTGAAATCAAAATAATGGATAAATGTTGTGTTTGTAGTAAACAATCACAGATCAGTTGCAGACTCCTGTGTGAAAGCACAGTGAGCACCTGCTGCTTCTGCACTGCTTACGTACCACACATGGACTGCATGCGCACAGCAAACGGAGTATGTGTGAACACTGTGTAAAAGGCCGCCGCCTCACATACAACTCACAAAATCAGGCTTGCGCTGTGTGTAAGCTATTGTGCAACGTATGCGTTGCGTATTTTTCCCGCGCTCATGTTAACGGATTAAAGCGTTCACACTGCACCCGGCAGTGCGTTCCAGGAGCGGTGCGTCTGCAGCAGTGCAGAGATTTTTTTGAAAAATGTCTAAAAAATGCCCCCCTCCACCCCTCAAATAAAAAAAATCCCCTCTCACAACAGTCACCTAAGAGGGGAATTCATTTTCAAAATTGAAATTCAGGCCCTGAATAAATGTCTAAAAATCCTGATTGGAGTATCACTATAAATAATTCTAAATGATAAAAAGAAGGCTTTAAAAAGATCGGTATCAGTGATTGTATCGGCAGATACTGCTTTCTGTGATCAGTGATTGGTGATCGGC
>NW_015645059.1:542343-547966 GCF_001515625.1 Sinocyclocheilus rhinocerous
GACGCTGCCGTGAGAGGTTTGGCATGACATGCAGAGGCACCGTCTCGGTCTCTGTCCGGCGCGGGTGAAAATTATAATGCTGAAGGTGAGGTACAACTCATATTTCTTCATTAAATAACTTATGAAGTAGCTAATTTGAAAACTTTCTGTGAGACAATTTCACAAACAGCGTGAGTGAATCACTGCGCGCACTCTCTCTTTCTCTCAAAATGCACAAATGGCTTCAAATCAAATCGCGTCTGCACTATAAGCGAGCTGCAGATCGGAGCACCTCTAATAACTAAGTATAAAATGTATTCAAATAAATAATAAATTAACAAACAAATTAACAAAAACTATAATACAGTATCAGTGATACTAAAATAACATTGATCACAATTTATATTTATTAGGGCTTTCAATTAATGTAATTTAATTAACAATATATTAAAAAAAGTGTCTTAAACTGTATATCAATTACGTGTAAAATGATTTTAATTATAACCACATCATATAATTAATCAAATAAAAATCAATTGTAATATGATGACCTCCAGTGATAGGATGCTAAATGCATTCCTCCAGCCAACTAAATGGACACAGAAGGTCAATTCCACTCACTCATGCCTCAGTGTACAGGAATTATGTGTGTTTGCTCAATTCTGTATGTGTGCAGTCATGCAGGCACATCTCCCTTAGCTTGAGCCCGTGTGCATAAAAATCATTAAACTCACCAGTCATTTCTTGTTTGAACGGCGTTTGAAGGTAAGCAGAGTTTGTGAATGTGTTTGACCGCTGATCCTGCAGGCGGACAGAGACTATCATTCTCTTTAGAGAACACAATCAAAGCAGCCGGCAAATGTCACAGCATCAGTGTGAATGTAAAGTCCAGTAGCAGCCAGAGGCCGCTGCTGCCTCACTTCATCTCCTTCTATCAACTATACTTTATTCTTTAACAAGCCTTCTTTTGTTACTCAATCTCCTGTCTTCAATCCCTCACCATCTCTCAGGTCTTTATAAGAGGTTAGCTAATTAACACTGATTTAAGTGTAATTCTGCTGTAGACAGAACAGGACAGAAAGAGGTCCTAAATGCCATTCACCTCATTCAATGTTAAGTGTGTCGATTTTACTACATTAAAATTATTTCTCCTATCACAGCTTAAAATGTAGCGTAAGCCATTCATATCTATTATGCAATGCAATTGCTGAATTAGAAAATTCAGACAGATACTACAGACAAACAGATAGATAGATCAGACAGACAGAGACAGACAGACAGAGAACTGTTAAAACTTACTTTTTTTCTCTTTTTTTAACTGATTAAAAGTGACTGCAAAGACATTTATAATATTACAAAAGGTTTCTTTTAAATAATAATATAAATAATATTTCACAATATTCATGGAACTCGTTTCCACCACTCACTGAATGAATGAATGAATGGAGGTAATTGTGTCTTTTTACAATTTGGATGTTCTTGCAATTCTGTGTTTATATCACACAATTCTAACATTTTTTCAAATTTTTTTAAAATTCTGAGGGAAAAAAATTCTGATTTGCAACATATGACCTCAGAATTGTGAGAATTACACTCCCAATTGTAATAAAAACTCAGGACTGTTATTATTCCATGGCGGGGAAAAAAACAATTAAGAGATTGTACTCTGAGAATTGTGAGATTTTAAAATTGCGAGGAGAAAAAAAAAAGAATTCTGAGTTTACATCTCACAATTCTGACTTTTTTTCCCCAGAATTGTGAGAAACAATGTCTGAACTATGAGATGCAATCTCAGAATTGTGAGAAAGAAGTCAGAATGGAGATGAAAATCACAATTACCCAATTTTTTTTTTATCCGGTGGCAGAAACAAACTTCCATAAATATTACTGTTTTTACTGTATTTTTGATCAAATAAATGTAGCCTTGGTGAGCATAAGAGACTACTTTCAAATAGGGATGCATCGATCCGATACTTAGTATCAGTATCGGCTCCGATACTGGCATTTTCTGCCGGATCAGGTATCGGTCATACCGATATTGTACGTATACTATTCTGTGTTATTATTAAGCCCCACGAAAGCACAAAAACATTATAAAGCTCCATAACGTCAAAGTCCAAGTGTTCTGAAGCCGTTCCATAGTTTAATGTGAGGTACAGATGAATATTTAAGTCAATAATTCAAGTTCATGTAAACTCTTCTCTCCGCTGCGGCTGTCTGTCATCCTCCATTCAGCATTCAAACTGTGTGTCGCATTCGGATACGACAGTCAAGACTATGAAACTCTCTCCAGGAGCGCACAACAACTGAAATTTAAAACTGTTAAAAGGCTCAATAAACTATCGCACAGATTTAATAAACTACGCATCAGTATCTCTTTCCTATTTGCTTTGAACATTTCAATGTGAAGAGCTGCGTGCTGTGACTCCATGTTGCTTCAAGCGCATCATTCTGCACACCGGATGTGCATAAGCGCTTTGTGCCGCTCTGTATTGGAGCTTTTCGTATTATAATACTTTTGCACAATGAAAGATTATTTATAGCATTTCTTGTTCTGTCCTATGATAGGACAGAAAAAGAAAGACTATTAATAATCTAATGTATAGCACAGTAATGGAGGCAGCAACATGTTAGATAGGACTCCTATCTATCATATGTTGCTGCCTTCATTATTGTGCTATACATTTAACAGAAATGTCTTTTAATTTTATAGTTTATATTTATATATAAATACATTTACTTGTTTTCATTAATGTATTTTACAACAATACAGAGAGCAATGTGTAACATTTTACCAGATTTAGTCCTACACTTTTTCACTTTTATTTGTTCCACTAAATAATGTTATTTCACTAAATGTTTAGATTTTATAAAATTGTGCACTCATGATTTTTCTAGATTAACTTTTGCTACTAAATTATCCACTAACCTAGTTTATAATAGTATTTTTGTCATAGATTATGATTATATATTTTCTCATTTGTTATTTTTCATTAAAATGAAGTTGTCTATATTTAGTAGATTGTGTTTAACACACAAAATAGTGACGATCAGGTAAACACACAGAAGTATAGAAATTCTACATTGATTTAAAAAAAAAAAAAACTGTGCCGGTATCGGATCGGATCCGAATCGGCCGATACTCAGAAATTTCTGGATCGGATCAGATTGGATTTGAAAAAATGGTATCGTTGCATCCCTACTTTCAAAATCATTTAAAAAATCTTACTGACCCCAAAATTTTGGACACTAGTGTAGAAAGATGCAAAAAAAAAATGCAAAGTCAATCTGTGGCTTGGCAGAAAAACAGGTGTATGTATATCCATTTTGTGTGTGTGAGAGAATAATTCGATTGAAATCTGTAAAGGCTTGAGCTCAAGCTGGCTGAGTAAACATCAGCACTAATAAAAGAGGAAGGCTCCCGCGTAAGCACACAATTGGAACTCAATGAACTCATCATAAAGTCTTACGGGAGGTTTGTTCATCAGGATTATAATGGCTCTGATTAACTTAAGATTCTATGTGCAAGACAAACTTCAACCTCTGACGTGTTGCACTTCTGTAACCTGTCAGTCTATATGCTAATTCAAGCAAGAACTTCTGCTGAAGTCTCTGACCTTACAGGAAACATTGCCTTTAATGAGTCATTTCTCTTGTATATTACACACTGTTCCCAATTAGTGCGGCCAGCTGAGTTCTGCGCATTGATCAGAGTGATTCGCTGACCTCATCAAATCTGTTGTGTTTGTTCTCTGTGGAACTGAACTTGGAAGACCACAATAATAAATGTCCAATGTGATTCAATAGAATAAATTTTTTACAACATGAGGGACCGATGAGTGCTTCAGTTTATCTGGAGGTTCATTAGAATGTTCCTCATTTATTCAAAATAGAATACAATAAAATATAAATTTATACACTTTTTGGTTTTAGGGTAAAAAGTGACCTAAACATGTTTTTGTGAGTTTTACCTGGTTGCTCATTTAATATTGGACGTTCACTTCTCATGTGACATCAAGTGAAAAACAAATTTGTTTAAAATTAATGTTGAAGATCTGACATGATTCAAAAACAAACATTCACATGCATTTACACACTACAGAAAATTTGATTTGTTTATGCCATTTTTACATTAGATTTGGTCAGATATAGTTCACTTTTGTGTACAAATTCGCACACGTGCACACACACACACACACACACACACACACACACAAAGTAAAGGCACTTCTTCCCCAGATGACTATCACCTCCAGCCACCAAAATCAAACCAATCTCTTTCAAACTGAGCAGCGGTTCATCCCCCTAATGAAGAATCTTTTCAAAGCAGCCCAATGTGCCTAACAGGCCTAGTTAGCATTAGACTGTGTGTGGCAAACAGCAGTTGAGCATGTGTGATGGGCGGCTCGGGAGCACACACAGGAGATTAGATGACACACACACTGCGTCCTTCTCATTAGCTGCAGGGCCCACGTACACAGAGAAACTGCTGACCACTGAGGGCTTTTACAAATGCTGACATGTGGCCCCGTAACTGACCTCATGGTTCAGCGAGAGCTTGCATGTGCCATACACACACAAACACACTCTCTAACCAATATGCCCAGTGATCCCTACAGAAAGAAAGAGAAAAATCAATGCTGTGTGTTTCACAGGCCACTGTAAGCTAATGAAAGTCATTAATTACACCAGCCAGCTACCAAAACACTTTACACTTCCTCAAAACGCTTTATACCAAACCATCTATTAACTTCTTTTTTCCGCTTTTCCTCTCATCACATGCAAATGATTGTTTTAAACACAATAAAGCACTCATTTAGAGGTCGAGTTCACTCCTTTTCATCCATTACAGCAAATTTTCCAGTGATCTGCATATTAATGTTGGCCTTATCTACTTGTCAGTACTTGTTTGTTTGGCCCAAGTAATGGAATCTAATTGTGTCTAGTAGTAGCCACCTAAACCCCTGAAAATTTTCAATGAAAATGGATAAATTTGGTAATAAATAATAAGAAAATCTAAATAAAGCAGAATTTAGTATTTTAGTATTACATTCTAGTATTTAATTAATGTATTATTTTATTAGTGTATTTAGAGTTATTATGTGCATCAAGGCTGCACTTATTTGATCAAAGTTACTGTAAACATTTTAATATTGTGTAACATTTTTAGTTATTTAGTTATTATTTGAAATACAAAATATATTAACTAAAAATTAAAATAACTATTTTCTATTTTAATATATAACATAACATGTTTTAATATATAACAATTTATTTCTGTGTTGCCAAACTGAATTTTCAGCATCATTACTCCAGTCTTCAGTGTCACGTGATCCTTCAGAAATCATTGTAATAATCTTATTTGGTTCTCAAAAAACATTTATTATTATGAAAGTGGAAAACAATTGTGCTGCTTAATATTTCAGTGAAAACTTTTTTTCCCCTCAAGATTCTTTGATGAATGGAAAGTTCAATAGGACAGCATTTATTTGAAACTGAAATCTTTAAGTTACTTTAAGTAACTATTTTTAAGTGACGTGACATGTGACGTGGCCAAGTATGGTGACCCATACTTGGAATTAGTGCTCTGCGTTTAACCCATCCAAAGTGCACACACACAGCAGTGAACACACACACACCGTGA
>NW_015645059.1:548681-550839 GCF_001515625.1 Sinocyclocheilus rhinocerous
CAAAGCTGAATTTTCAGCATCATTACTCCAGTCTTCAGTGTCACGTGATCCTTCAGAAATCATTGTAATAATCTTATTTGGTTCTCAAAAAACATTTATTATTATGAAAGTGGAAAACAATTGTGCTGCTTAATATTTCAGTGAAAACTTTTTTTTCCCCTCAAGATTCTTTGATGAATGGAAAGTTCAATAGGACAGCATTTATTTGAAACTGAAATCTTTAAAAACTTCTGATTAATTTCAGGTATCCTTGCTGAATAAAAGTATTAAAGTTATTATTAGCATTAAGCTATTATACTATTTTTAAGTGACGTGACATGTGACGTGGCCAAGTATGGTGACCCATACTTGGAATTAGTGCTCTGCGTTTAACCCATCCAAAGTGCACACACACAGCAGTGAACACACACACACCGTGAACACACACCCGGAGCAGTGGGCAGCCATTGTTGCTGCGGCGCCCGGGGAGCAGTTGGGGGTTCGGTGCCTTGCTCAAGGGCACCTCAGTCGTGGTATTGAAGGTGGGAGAGAGCGCTGTACATTCACTCCCCCCACCTACAATCCCTGCCGGTACGAGACTCGAACCCGCAACCTTTGGGTTACGAGTCCGATTCTCTAACCATTAGGCCACGACTTCCCCCAAAAGGTAAGGTTGATAATATTGTTTTATGAGTCTCCTAAAAACACGTTAGTTTTCTCAAAAAATAGATTTAATTTTACCTCATTTCTAAATGATTCGTAAACGACTCGTGCGAAGCAGTTCAAAGAATCAGTCTCTCTAAACCCCTCCTTTCTGTGAGCCCTCACTGCTGTGATTGGTCAGATGGCACAGTCCTTTGTGATTGGTCCAGAGCCGTAGAGAGATTGGCTCTGGATTGGTCTACCGCGTACAGCGCGTGTCGGAAACGAAACGCCCATTGCCATGACGGAATGACAGCCCTGGAGACTTGTCAATACATAGAAAAGATGGTATCGATTGTACCTTACCAATTCGAGCCGGAGTCTGATGATGAAACGGTTGAAGTGGCTGATCGACAAAGAGGCTGATTCGCAAGCATGACTGGAGCAGGACATTTCTCAGTGGTAAGTGTCAAGTGTTAACAAGTTTGTGTTAATTATAAGATGTGATAAAACAAATGTACTCCCACAGCGTAGGATACAGCGTCTTCTGGACATGATGTTAACCACATGGAAATTTTACTGTTTGTGGGCGGGCAAGTTGGTGACGTAGAACGTGGGCAGACATTATGCAAATGTGCTACTTCGGGACATAGAGCCGTAACAGAATAAGATTCAAATTCCTGACGACTCATTTAGGCGATTGCGAGCAGACTCTTTTTTTTGATAGACAATAACTTTATTTATCGTGCACTGTCGGCTTCACAACTTTGCAGATAGTTTATGTTCACATACAGCTACATGACACACTGCATGAAAGGTAATATTCGAAAAGGCATAATATAGGGGCACTTAAAAAAAAAATAATAATAATAATAAATGATTGACCGCACTGATCGGCCACTTCTTATAATCACATACAGTATAAGCAAATGTGCATATTTTAGGTGATGTGACTTGGCCACTAGTTTTTAATCAATGTTTTGTTATTGGTCTCATTTCAGTGGGAGAAATTAATGTAAAATGTAAAAAAAGAAAAAAGAAAATAAAAAATGGACAGCAGAAGGTAGGGGTGTAACGATTCACTCGTTTTATCGATGCATCGATTACAAACCCTGACGATGCATATGCATCGATCTTGCAACATGGATTTTGAATCGTGAATCATTGATTTCGGACAGTAATCTATTTAAAACGCTAAGAATCGAATGAATCGCGATTTCTAGAGTGATTCAATGCTTTTAAAATATACACACATTAAATTACTACAAGCATGAATTAATGGAGACCTTGAACAGTGTCCGTGCCCTCGCATCTCTCCTTCACGCGCTCCACTATTTACCGCCTGCAGTGAATGTCACAGGATTGCACTCGCGCTCCGTTCGTCTCACTGACACATTTTTGAGCAGCTGATGTGTGATCTCTCCTTAGTAGGCTACTCGTGGCCAGTAATGCTAAAGTGAAGTAGTTTTACTTTTCTGTAGTTTTTCAATGGCTCTCGGTCATACCGACGACATTACCTGAGCAGTCGAAGGCTGCG
>NW_015645059.1:555021-555908 GCF_001515625.1 Sinocyclocheilus rhinocerous
TAGAGCCGTAACAGAATAAGATTCAAATTCCTGACGACTCATTTAGGTGATTGTGAGCAGACTCTTTTTTTTGATAGACAATAACTTTATTTATCGTGCACTGTCGGCTTCACAACTTTACATATAGTTTATGTTCACATACAGCTACATGACACACTGCATGAAAGGTAATATTCGAAAAGGCATAATATAGGGGCACTTAAAAAAAAAATAATAATAATAATAAATGATTGACCGCACTGATCGGCCACTTCTTATAATCACATACAGTATAAGCAAATGTGCATATTTTAGGTGATGTGACTTGGCCACTAGTTTTTAATCAATGTTTTGTTATTGGTCTCATTTCAGTGGGAGAAATTAATGTAAAATGTAAAAAAAGAAAAAAGAAAATAAAAAATGGACAGCAGAAGGTAGGGGTGTAACGATTCACTCGTTTTATCGATGCATCGATTACAAACCCTGACGATGCATATGCATCGATCTTGCAACATGGATTTTGAATCGTGAATCATTGATTTCGGACAGTAATCTATTTAAAACGCTAAGAATCGAATGAATCGCGATTTCTAGAGTGATTCAATGCTTTTAAAATATACACACATTAAATTACTACAAGCATGAATTAATGGAGACCTTGAACAGTGTCCGTGCCCTCGCATCTCTCCTTCACGCGCTCCACTATTTACCGCCTGCAGTGAATGTCACAGGATTGCACTCGCGCTCCGTTCGTCTCACTGACACATTTTTGAGCAGCTGATGTGTGATCTCTCCTTAGTAGGCTACTCGTGGCCAGTAATGCTAAAGTGAAGTAGTTTTACTTTTCTGTAGTTTTTCAATGGCTCTCGGTCATACCGACGACATTACCTGAGCAGTCGAAGGCTGCG
>NW_015645059.1:556513-564812 GCF_001515625.1 Sinocyclocheilus rhinocerous
AGTGGAAAATTGTGCACTGATGGTTTTAATTTTATTAATGAAGAACGTGGCAAAGTCGTTAGCTGTTAGAGTTGATGAAGGAGGGGGAGGAGGACGACAAAGGAGGGAGGAAAATGTTTTAAAGTGCATGCAAAGAGGTAGACGAATTGTTAATTTTATTATGATTGTATGTCCTTTTAGGATAAAAATACGTAGGATATATATATATATATGTGTAAACAAGTAGGGGTGTAACGATTCACTCGTTTTCTCGATGCATCGATTACAAACCCTGACGATGCATATGCATCGATCTTGCAACATGGATTTTGAATCGTGAATCATTGATTTCGGACAGTAATCTATTTAAAACGCTAAGAATCGAATGAATCGCGATTTCTAGAGTGATTCAATGCTTTTAAAATATACACACATTAAATTACTACAAGCATGAATTAATGGAGACCTTGAAAAGTGTCCGTGCCCTCGCATCTCTCCTTCACGCGCTCCACTATTTACCGCCTGCAGTGAATGTCACAGGATTGCACTCGCGCTCCGTTCGTCTCACTGACACATTTTTGAGCAGCTGATGTGTGATCTCTCCGTGAACCGAATGTACGAAGGAAACTAATTTAAAATAACCACAGCATTAACCACAACTTTGAAATAAGAGCGCGAGGTTTATCTGAAAATCAGATGCATGAAGGTAGCGTTCGTTGCTATAGCAAACAGACATCGGCCGCGTTTTCTTTCAGAATCATCATTCGCCGATGGAGAGGAAAAGTTAAATACTATAGCATTTTATTTTATGAAAATGAGATAAAGAAGTTTTCGCACTGAAAGAGAAGTGATCTTGCGCTCAAAGAACTTAAGGCGTGCCAGGCTCATGCCATAGCATCATTAAACTAGCATCTAACAATGGACAAAATGGTTTTTTTCTGTAACCTATGGTTCTCTAACCATAAAGGCTGCTGTGTAATTTGCCCCGACTAAGCATTTAAAGAATTTAGGGCAAGCATTTAAATAATCCTGTGAATGCACTTAAATAATGCAGAATCGAATAGTTAATCTAATCGAATTTAATTGTGAATCGAATCGAATCGTTCTGAATTTGCAAAAATTGTTCTTGAACCGTGAATCGAATCGATTCACTGACTACCCAAAGATTCACAGCCCTAGCAGAAAGCAACATGTAAATATTAATAAAACTACAAAATAATCAATTCCAAATCTTTTTAAATATGCAATGCTTTTTCAATGCTCAACTGCTAATGCTACTGTACCTTGTCATTGTCTGTCTTTGGCATAGGCATAATTGAAAATCAAGGCTTGGTAATATTGGAAGGGCTTTGATGATATAATTTTTCTCATAATGTCATTCTATAAGTGTGGGTAATTCTGTTCAGAGTCATCCCGGTCCCTTATGCGCACAGGCTCTAAGAGGCTTATTATGGCATTATGAAGTAAAACCTACAAAATGTCCTTCCAGTGTGCATTTTCCCAGCAGTTATGGCATCCATCGCTTCAGTCTGAACAAAAATACATAATCACAATATCACAACTATGAAGAATCTACTCAAACTCCTAAATTTCAATTCATTCCCATTGATTCTTGGTCTAATAGTAAAAACAGACAAGTTTAGTATCACCGCCATTGCACAGAGGTGCTAACTTAAGTTTATCCTGACATCCTTTGATCCGATAATTAGACTTTTCTACAATTTCTACAAAATAACATTCAAGGAAATCTCCCGATAATTCAATTTTTTCCCCTCCAATTTACTCCTGTTTGTAGTCACATGGTCTTTAGGATAATGACTTCCACCAGCTTACACTTTATGCACAACCTTTCTCGTTTAAAAGATACGCGCAGAACTTTAGCTGAAGCAAAATGGACAGTCATGCTTTCAGGTGAAGCAATTCACCACGGTACATTATTGCGCTGGAGCGCTGACTGGCAACCCATTATCCAATTTGAATAATAACACATTGCCTTCAGCTCGAGAGCTACGGAAGTCTCGGCTCTAAAAATATAGCATAGAATAGAAAGGAACTGGCAGAATTAGTGTGAAAGAGCTTTGACTTAATGTCCTCTCTGTAGGTTACAGCAGCCGTTTAGAGAAGAGAGACCTGAAATGGCCCATCCGCACGCGCACACACACACACACACACACACACACATACACACACACACCTAACTGGGACAGCAGATGTTCAGCGGGAAAGATGCTGAATGAATCTAACCGTGCACAAACACAAACTAACAAGAGGTTAAATATGCTCTGCAGTGAAGGAGTAAATTTAAGAAGAGCTTCGTTAATGCAAAGGTAACAGTGCTTCTATAAATATAAAAGCTTTCTGGTGTGAGTTTGCAAAAATAATATGTTTGCACATTGAGAAATTAGGCTCGTTGTTTTCATATTAATGGAGGTCTCTGCAAATGTACACAGACCGAGGTGATCCCTATAAAAAAGGTAAAGCCCCGCAGATGATGTGCATAAGAAAAAAATAATATTGTGGCCACATATTAAGAATTCGTTCCTATGTTTTAGTTAATTTGTGGCCATGTTGTACTAATTTATTCTGTTGTACCATATTTAATCGTTTTAGTTATTAGGAGAACTAATTAAAGGAATAGTTCACCCAAAAATGAAAATTTGCTGAAAATTTACTCACCCTCAGGCCATCCAAAATGTAGATTAATTTATTCATCAGAACAGATTCAGAGAAATTTAGCATTACATCAATTGTTCACTAATGGATCATCTGCAGTTAATGGGTGCCGTCAGAATGAGAGTCCAAACAGCTGATGTGATGGAAAATTACTTATTTGTTTATTCTGTTTTAGAAGCTTCTTCTGTCTTTATGCATGCTCATGTTGATACCACGTGTCAAACGATGCGAGACAAGTGTGAGAATAGACATGTTATTTCTGTTAAGGAATGTATGAGAGATATGCATTACGATTGGTTAATAAAAGAGCATCCTGGTATATTTTAGAGTATAAAAAATTGGGACGAAGGATTGTCTTTTGTCACACCATCTGCAGATGCACTGTATGACTGTTTGAACCTCTTGCAAAAATAAACCTTCTGTTTCTTATATACAGTTGCTTTCAGAGACTTTATTTCTCACCATATAAGGTGAAACTTTCAAAATTCCATAACACTGATCACAATAATCTACAAGTAATCCACACAACACCAGTCCATCAATTAATATATAATGTAGTGAAAAGCTGCATGTTTGTAATAAACAAATCCATCATTAAAACATTTTTTACTTCAAACCTATATCCATAATATTGCTTTCTCTAATAGAAAGGTCATCTTGTCTGAATCAGGAGAGAAATATGCACAGATAAAGCAGCATTTACAAGAGAAAACAAAAAAAGAAAAGAGTTCTAAGCAAATGTGCCAGTAATGTAAGAGGACAACAGGTAATGGACTTTTTCACTGGAGGAAGCGTTACTTATTATAGATTATGGAGTTGTATTTTGGCCAAAAGCAACAGTTTAAGGTTAAAATGCCTAAGTGATGTTTTTTTTTTCAACACACAGCTTTTAACTTCACAAGACATTAAATGATGGACTAGAGTCGTGTGGATTATTGTGATGTTTTTCTAGCTGTTTGAACTCTCATTCTGATGGCACCCATTCACTGCAGATGATCCATTAGCAAACAAGAGATGTACTTAAATGCTAAATTATTTCAAATCTCACAACTGTCTTTACAGTGTCACAATTTATCTGAATTTCTCCAAACCATGACTTCATTTGATATATTTGTGACACTAAATCTCACAATTTAAAACCAGTGATGTTTTTTCCCCCCACAACTGTGACTTTTTCACAATTGTGAGTTGTACTTTTTACTTTGAGGTGGAAGCAGGGTTTAACAGATCTCTGTACCTTAAAGCACACAGATTTAAATTTGGCTGAAAGCCTCCAGCCGACTTTAATATGCAGTGAGTGAGAGGAATTTTGGGTGAAAAATGGAAATACACAGAGAGCTGAGACCTTTGGGGGAATCGGCCACATAGAGAACACATAGTCAGACATGTTATTCAGCGATGACCTTTCACTAAACACTGCCTGCTGTTCCCCAGGCACTGAGAGAAAAAGGGCTAGAGAGACAGAGCCACTGCATCAACACACATACATGCAACATTTAATATTAATATTGAGGATGCTCATATCTTCTCCATACTCATATCTGTAAACTAACAATCACTCATATTCCAATACTGATGCCCATTTTAAATAAAAAAAATCTTTAAGTCCCAGGGCAAATTTCTAATTTCTCAAACTTTCGAAATGCCTACCTAGACAGCATTTTTGTGTGTCATAAGTGTGTTAAAGATTGGCTAGTCCCACAAAAATGTATCTAGAACATGCCTAAGATGCCCAAAAATTATGTGCTCAATAAATAAGACTATGACAGCAAAAAAGGTGGCTTAAAATTGTTTAAAATAAGACGCTCTCTTAATAAGGTGCGCCGATTTCCAAAAATGCTGTCTAGGTAGGCAGCTCACTCATTTTTCGATGTCTCCTGACAGAATAAAGACTAAAGGTTATTCACTCAGAATATTTTACCATCCAACCTGAGAGAGATGAGAGAGTCGTGATAGACAAGTGCTGAACGTTTAGTCAAATTTACCTGTGAGCCTGTTAAAAAACATATCAACTTAGAAATGGGTTTTGCTTTAGGAGAGTTCCCACCAAACCAAAATAGAGAAAAACATGACACCACAGATGAGGGAAAAGTGACTGGGTATGTGTTTGTGTGTAATCCGGTTATTGGGTAGGATGCGTTCCAGACAGCCGTGAACCAGACTGATCCGGTGCCAGAGAGTGACTGGATTTACAGCAGTAACACATTAACACACATGAATCACGCTCAGTGTTTACTCAACTCTGTGTGCCGCTACTGAAAACATAGAAAAACACAAGCAAAAAGAAAAACTAAATGCGCATTGGGTTTAAATTGGTTTTTGGCCATGCGGTTTCCAATTACACAATGCGACATGTGCGTCATTGTTTACAGTCGAAAATGTCTCATTTGCAATTTTACGCTCTGTGAAAAATTTGACACATTTCAGCTTATTTCACGCTCACAAAATAACCGTCTTAAAGTCCATCCAGAAACTACCAAGGCTTCAGACTTTCACAACTTGTACAGTAAACCTCTTTTTTTGTATTTTTTTTTTTCCTGATGTGTCTATGCAACCATGCATCTTCCCCGCAGTGAGGCCCGGTGAGCCGAGAGTCTCTTTATCAACTCTACCCAGAATTCCCAGGAGACTCATTTGGCAATCAAGGCCGGTCTACTGTAATAGCAGCATCTCCAGTCTGTTCGGGCTTCCAAACTGTCAGACTGATAAGTCATTGCTAGCAGACACTGGCTCCGTGTCTGTCAGGCTCAAGTATCAAACCCAACAATATGCAACAGATGGTAGAAACACACATCATATAACACACACAACTAAAGATGGAAGACAAAACAGTAACACTTTCTGTTTATATATGGAATGTATGAAACATATTGTCTGTTATGGTTTCATAAATAACTGTAGAGATAGAGTTAAAAATAAATATGATACTAAACAATATACAATATGCAATATACTCTTTATGCATCTTTTTAATAATGGTTACTAACAGTGATTACTATTATTTATGAAAATCGATTATTGGGTGAACCTCACAAAATAAATAACTATAAATTAATGAGGTGTATTAATGTGACTGTAAAGGTTTTTGTATTTTATATATACAATATAATATAATACAATATAGTAAAAATAATGCTAAAGGAATTAAATCATATTGGCTGTGCTACATTTAATTAATGCTGATTTAAATACTACAAACTATATACAAAAATATATAGAATAATATATGTGACCCTGGACCACAAAACCAGTCTTAAGTCGCTGGGATATATTTGTAGCAATAGCCAAAAATACATTGTATGGGTCAAAATTATCGATTTTTCTTTTATGCCAAAAATCATTAGGATATTAAGTAAAGATCATGTTCCATGAAGATATTTTGCAAATTTCCTACCGTAAATATATAAAAACTTCATTTTTGATTAGTAATATGCATTGCTAAGAACTTCGTTTGGACAACTTTAAAGGCGATTTTCTCAATTTTTTGATTTTTTTTTGCACCCTCAGATTCCAGATGTTCAAATAGTTGTATCTCAGCCAAATATTGTCCTATCCTAACAAACCATACATCAATGAAAAGCAAGCTTATTTATTCAGCTTTCAGATGATGCATAAATCTCAATTTTGAAAAATTGGCACTTAAGACTTGGTTTTGTGGTCCAGGATCACATATTTATATGAATATATAAAAATTTTGAAATGTAATGAAAATATGATCCAAAAATATTGGATAATAAATTACCCAAAAATATTACATAATTGGATAATAAATATTATCCAAAATTATTTATTTAAATTTTGTTTTTTAATTAATTATTTATTTTAATTATTATTTTTTGGGGGGATTGATTGATTGATTGATTGATTGATTAAAATATTACCAGAAATTGTGACCGATTAGTTTGCCAGAAAACACTACTGACTTGTATATGTAGATTAACAGATTTTCATTCTGTCCAAATTCACATGTCGTAATTACAGTTTCCTCTCATAGAAATATCCAAGAAGGACTCGAGAGCAGCTTGATAAAACATTACTGATTAAGTACTGCATTTGTTGTGGACAAGTCAATCATAACCTAAACCACAAACAGAGCAACACCATGAGAGAGCAGGTTTGAATAAGTGTTTTTCACAGAGGGCCTCTGGAACCATCAGCTGAATGAAAGTCTGAATCAGATAGCTATTGTGGAACGGTTCACTTATGGCAAATTAAAAGGCTAAATCAATATTATGTAGCAGAGTAACATTATGGCTTCCTTCCCGCACAAGCTCTAAGTGGTAACCTTGAGGCTCTGAACGCAGCAGGACTTTATTTCTTTCTTGCCCTGTCGTTTTCTTCAAACCGGTTAAAGACTGATTCCTTTCATAAAAGACATCTGTGAATAGGGAGTAAAAATGGGTGGTAAAACTGAAGGACAGCCTTCTCTTAGTTTTACACAGGTACATGAACACATTGTCCTACTGAAGCAAAATTCTTAACAGTCAAATGTCTTCATACAGTGCATTTAAGAAGCTCAAGATTTTATTTGAACCTGTCCCTCACCCGAGAGTTGCTGTGACTGCTGTGAAAATGAAAGGGTCACAAAAAAAAAAAGAGCTCAGATGGAAAAACTTCCAATGCTTCTCTTTCACTAGAACCAAAAAACTCTCACATCCAATACAAGAGTCCTGGAAGGTCAAGCCGCCAAGAGATGCACATAATTAACAAGTGTGAGGAATGTCAACTAAAGCTAAATGATGTTAATTGCTATTGAATGCTGGGGAAGCTAATGTGACACTCAATTAAAAGAACTCTTAGATTCATTATAGATATTTTTATGCATGCATTTTTTTAAAGGGGTCATATGATGCTTTTTTAAAGATCATTATTTTGTGTATTTGGTGTAACAGAATATGTTGACATGCTTTAATGTTCAAAAAACACATTATTTTTCAAATACTGTACATTATTGTAGGTCCTATATGCCCCGCCTCTGTTTTGAGACTTTAGTCTTTGCAACTTCAGGGATCTTATCTATGCACAATCAGCTTGTAACACTCCAAAGAGAAAGGAAAACTTGAAATCGCATCATATGACCCCTTTAAAGAAAGACAAAGTATCTCATTCACAAATGCACACATGCACACAATTTATCTATAATTTATATACTTGTTATTATTCTTAGCATTATTATTTTATTATACTAAAATAATGCTGGTTGATATAGATTAAACAACAAAATAAATACAATATATAAATATATAAAACAACTAAATAAATAAAACCAATTAGAAATAATACAAATAATAACATTAAATATAACAATAATGATTAAGATTATTATTACTGTTAATATTCTTTATTCTATACTGATTATAATAAAATAGTAATTAGTAATAAAATAATACTGATTTAAATAAATAAATAATAAATAAATAAAATAAATTTTAAATAATATTTTAATAAAATAATACTGGTTTAAATAAATGAATAAATAGACAACTAAATAAATAAAATACATTTAAAAATAATAATTTTATAACATTAAATATAACAATTATGATGATGATGATGATGATGATTGCTAATATTATTATTTATTCTATACTGATTATAATAAAATAGTAATATTAATAATAAAATAATACTGATTTAAATAAATAAA
>NW_015645059.1:565092-571108 GCF_001515625.1 Sinocyclocheilus rhinocerous
GTTTTGAGACTTTAGTCTTTGCAACTTCAGGGATCTTATCTATGCACAATCAGCTTGTAACACTCCAAAGAGAAAGGAAAACTTGAAATCGCATCATATGACCCCTTTAAAGAAAGACAAAGTATCTCATTCACAAATGCACACATGCACACAATTTATCTATAATTTATATACTTGTTATTATTCTTAGCATTATTATTTTATTATACTAAAATAATGCTGGTTGATATAGATTAAACAACAAAATAAATACAATATATAAATATATAAAACAACTAAATAAATAAAACCAATTAGAAAGAAATACAAAAACATTAAATATAACAATAATGATTAAGATTATTATTACTGTTAATATTCTTTATTCTATACTGATTATAATAAAATAGTAATTAGTAATAAAATAATACTGATTTAAATAAATAAATAATAAATAAATAAAATAAATTTTAAATAATATTTTAATAAAATAATACTGGTTTAAATAAATGAATAAATAGACAACTAAATAAATAAAATACATTTAAAAATAATAATTTTATAACATTAAATATAACAATTATGATGATGATGATGATGATGATTGCTAATATTATTATTTATTCTATACTGATTATAATAAAATAGTAATATTAATAATAAAATAATACTGATTTAAATAAATAAAACAACTAATATATATAAATAATATATATATATATATATAAATATATTTTTAAGATTAAATATAACAATAATGTAGGGATGTAACGATTCACTCAACTCACGATTCGATTCGATTCACGATTTTGATTTCTGACAATGAAGAATTTTATTACTGTTAATATTCTTTATTCTACACTGATTATAATAAAATAGTAATAATAGAATAGTAATTCATAATAAAATAATACTGATTTAAATAAATAAACAAATAAATAATATATAATAAATACATTTAAAAATTATATTTTAATAAAATAATACTGGTTTAAATAAATAGACAACTAAATAAATAAAATACATTTAAAAATAATAATTTTATAACATTAAATATAACAATGATGATGATGATTATTATTACTAATGTTGATATTATTATTTAATCCATACTGATTACAATAAAATAGTAATATTAATAATAAAAAGTACTGATTTAAATAAATAAAACAACTAATATATTTAAATAAAATAAATTTTAAAAATAATATTTATATACAATTAGATATAACAATAATAATGATGGCGATGATAATTATTATTATTACTTTTATTATTGTTGTTGTTGTTATTATTTATTTATTCTATACTGATTATAATAAAGTTTAAATAAATAAATACAGTCGTGGTCAGAATTATTGGCACCCTTGGTAAATATGATCAAAGAAGGCTGTGTTGGAAATTCTTAATTATTGCCCTGATGGTGGAAATGGGAATTTTCACTGCTCTAGCTCTTTTCTTAAAGTCACTTTCTAATTTGTGAAGCTCAATTATCTTTTGCTGCACATCAGAAATATATTCTTTGGTTTTTCTCATTGTGATGGATGATTTTGGGAATTTGGCCTTTGTTTTCCCACCTATTTATATTCCTGTGAAACAGGAAGCCATGGCTGGATAATTTCATGTTCATAATCACCCTGGTATGCTCAAAATTGTAAATATGAATGGGAATATACTTCACAGATATTTTACTCATAAGAATTTCTAGGGGTGCCAATAATTGTGTCCAACGTGTATTTGAGAAAAACATTTATTGCATAATGATATTTTCCCCCATTTTCATTTCATAATGAGATTTTACCACATTTTCAATTGTTTTAGTTCAATGAAAGGTTAGATATTTGTGAATTTTTTTTAATAAAAGATCAAAATGATTAACAATGCAGATTTATTTTCACAGCCTTCTTTGATCATATTTACCAAGGGTGCCAATAATTCTGACCACGATTGTAGGTCAAGTCTTTAATTATTTTTTTATAAAAACAATAAAATCCAAGTAATGTGTGTGAATCCGGGGCTCAGGTGGGGCTCTGTCATGCAGTAAATGTCTATGAGGTTCTCCAAGGCATGAGAAGAAACCTGTTCTTCTGATGTGGAAACTAGTTTAACCCGGGTACCCTCATGTGACAGAATCACATGTGCACATGTACGCAAGAACATTAGCATTTAGATCCACAAATGGAAATCCACCAACATATGGACCCACGCACACATGTACACTCTCTCTTACACATCCAAACTCACGGTGCTATACGTAAATCACAATATGAGCTGAAATTGCATGAACTCCACTCTGACCCCTGCACGAAGTCAAGAATATTGTCAGCGTTTCCTTAACCGTACAATTACATCCTTCAGGCAGCATGGTCTCATTACAGAGACTTGTTGAAGCATTAGATAGTCCCTGCACACTCCCACACAGTACATTTGCATTACCTGATACTGCTCATGCTGCCACCTGTCTCAGATCCCAGTTTGCATCGCTCCAGCTGAGTAGCCACTATCTGACGCTCCGCCTCCAGCTCTCGAGTTAATCTTTCAAACTGCAGTTCCTGAGAAACAGAAAGAGAGATGATCAGTTAACACATTTCCTTAAAGGTGACATATCATGAAAATCGGACTTTTCCAGGTTTTAAGTGCTATAATCAGGTCCCCAGCGCATCTACCAACCAAGGAAACATGAAAAAGATTAACTCGGTAACTTTGTTTTGGTAAGCCTTTTTCTGCAAGCATCTGAAAAAACAAGCACGTCAGATTTCGCTCCCTTGGTGACGTGGCAAAGGGATCGCATTATAATATTACCGCCCCTTAATCTGTAAGTTTACACCCAAGGCACCGTCATTTTGATTTCGCAAGCGACAACGGTGTACCAGCTCTAATGCCATGGCGAAAGTTTGAGCAAAACATGCTAACTGTTCTGTCTTTGGCTGCACAGACAAGCACAGAACACTATTTACAGTCCCAGCCTCAGAGGAGACAAGAGAGCAGTGGATTTATTGATTTATTTAATGTATCGCTCCCCTAGTGACCCTGCAAAGGGATCTCATTATAATATTACCGCCCCTTAATCTGTAAGTTTACACCCACGGCGCCGTGATTTGATTTTGCAAGCCACAACAGTGTACCAGTTCTAATGCCATGGCGAAAGTTTGAGCAAAACATGCTAACTGTTCTGTCTTTGGCTGCACAGACGAGCACAGAACACTACTGTCCCAACCTCAGATGAGACAAGAGAGCATTGGATTTATCCATTTATTTAATGTATATTGCTGGTGCCACACAGATCTAAAATAAACATGCGACTTATTTCTAGGGATGGGCGATATGGGCTTAAAAATATATCACGATAATTTCTATTTCCCAGCTGTTTACCTTCCCAGACATAACCGACTGTTTTTTGTAACCCGTGTGTTTTTAACATAAACTTGTGTGTGAATGAGAACTTAGTTTAGTACTCACATGCTGTGACAGCCGCTTTCTGTCCGTGTGCTTCGGATGTGTGCACTCAGAAAACCTTATATCAGAAGTTTAAACTCACATGGTTTAAAACGCATGATTTCAGCGCGATAAACATGATAATCAGAACCAAAACAGATGTTTTCAGCAGATCCGAGCTGTAATGGCGCAGCTCTATTCTGGAAAAGGGGGAGGGGAGCAGCAGCTCATTTGCATTTAAAGAGATAACCCGTGTGTTTTTAACATAAACTTGTGTGTGAATGAGAACTTAGTTTAGTACTCACATGCTGTGACAGCCGCTTTCTGTCCGTGTGCTTCGGATGTGTGCACTCAGAAAACCTTATATCAGAAGTTTAAACTCACATGGTTTAAAACGCATGATTTCAGCGCGGTAAACATGTTAGTCAGAACCAAAACATGTTTTTAGCAGGTCCAAGCTGTTAATGGCGCAGCTCTATTCTGGAAAAGAGGGCGGGGAGCAGCAGCTCATTTGCATTTAAAGAGACAGGCACGAAAAACAGCGTGTTTCTGCTTCCACTCAAAATAGGCATTTTCAAAATGTTATAATAAATGATCTGTGGAGTATTTTGAGCTGAAACTTTACAGACACATTCTGGGGACACAAGAGACTTATATTACATATTGTAAAAAGGGGCATAATATGTCTCCTTTAAGCGCCATTACTCTACGTCACATACTACAAAACATGTGAAGATTACTACAACATTCTTATTAAAACTACACAGCTGACAGTAAAAGCTGAACTAATATTGTCCACTTTCTGAGGAAAATATAAGTGGTATTTAATAGTGCAGAAGTTGTTAATTAGGGCTGGGTTTTGACACAAATTTCACGATTTGATTAGATTCTCATTCACAAGCTTGCGATTCGATTCGATTACCAATTCAATTCGATTCGATTCAATAGTGATTATTTTGGAGATATATCAGGTACAGTACATGCCAAATTTTCTCAAGGAAAAAAAATCTCTCAACTAATGCTGTAAAATATACATGAGAATCAGTTGGTACAGTATAACATTACTCTATAGGACTAATTGTGAATTTACAGCTTAAAAAATAATTGATTTTATATTTTACATATATTTAGGAGTAAAATCATTTTCCAAAATTTGTTTTCTTCATCTGACCTTTGACCTTTTTTTAGGGATCCGTCATTTATAACTGACGTTGTCCCATTAGGGTAAATCATTTTTGGCAAATTGCCTGAAGCTTCACACACAATCTGAAAAGAAGTGAAAAGGTATTACTGTTTCAAAAAACATTAAAAATCTTTATGAACATTCCATTTTTTTCTTGTGCTGCTCAGTAGCGGCTCGTCGGGGTAGGCACAGCTTCCCCAAAATTTTGAGGTGAAAATGGGAGGAGGAAGATTTAATGTTCATAAAATTCACAATTCATTTCAGTTCATGTCTCAGAATGTGTATTTTTTGTTTGTAATTTCACAGCTGTAATACCATAAACATGTTAATATGAAGTTGGAAAGCGCCGCTTTTCTATCGCGAATGTTCCGAATATGCTGATGTGATTACAACCGCTAAGTGATATAGAAGGGGAGGGGGGGGGGCCGGGGGAGGGCTGAGGTCTAGTGCCTTCGAGTGTTCACTTTCAGCGTTGAGGAGTGTTGAGAAAAGAAACCTTGCAAGGGAGGCTAGCCTTCTGATATCAACCAATCATCATAGAGACGTAAATTAGGTGATATTAGTTTGAACATCTCCCGCAGCGCTGATAATGTACCAAGTACTTATGATGAGTAGCGATATTGAATATTTGATCGCCAACAGATTTACCAAGCTGTCATTCAAACAGTATATATATACAAATTAAAAAAAGGGAAAACACCCTAACTGGATATAGACTACAGCAGTCGGCTTAATTAAATAGCACAACAGGCAGCTCTCTTTTAACACAGACTTTTAAGAAGGGATGGATGTTTGCTGCAAGTTATAGGCCAGGTAAGTGAAATTATATTATCTTGCTGTATGTGTGTCGTTTTCTTATGTTTTCTGACTAAAAGCAACAAAAAAGCCATTTTAAAGTGCTTAAGCAAATAATAATAATAATAATAATAATAATCTGCAGGGATCCCATCAATACAATTAGTGCCCACGAGCCGCCACTGGTGCTGCTATATTTGATTTGGAACTCGCGCGTGAAAATGTCTAAAACTTGACACAAATTCGGATGCAATTTTACTGCCTGAAAAACATGTCTTAGTGTTTCAAAAGTATTAAAACAACTTCAACATTGTGTTTCATCTTGTGAATTTCAAATCAATTATCGTAGCACGTGAAAATCAACAAGACTCTTCTTTTTCAGTGTACCCCACACAACCCACACATAAGTAGATGTTGACTTGTGCAGTCATCATTGGAGCATCACTGTCCGTCAGTATAGCAATGCCAATAGACATTGGCATCTTTTCATGACCTCTGGTTGTTGTATGGATCCAATCTTTCAAATAATGGCATACAATAATGTACCCAAATGCCTGACTTCCACAACAACCTATTCTTCATCACTGCCCTCACCCTCATTGCTTCTATCCTCCTTGGTCCTCA
>NW_015645059.1:572176-577071 GCF_001515625.1 Sinocyclocheilus rhinocerous
TCAACAAGACTCTTCTTTTTCAGTGTACCCCACACAACCCACACATAAGTAGATGTTGACTTGTGCAGTCATCATTGGAGCATCACTGTCCGTCAGTATAGCAATGCCAATAGACATTGGCATCTTTTCATGACCTCTGGTTGTTGTATGGATCCAATCTTTCAAATAATGGCATACAATAATGTACCCAAATGCCTGACTTCCACAACAACCTATTCTTCATCACTGCCCTCACTCTCATTGCTTCTATCCTCCTTGGTCCTCACAACAACTTGTTTTATTACTACAACCTGATTTTCTGATGCACTCTACGGATTGTAAAGTTGTACTCTTTCTTTTAACTTACTATCGGATGTTTAGTCATGTTTATTTTGTGCTGAAACTGGTATTAATGTGGAGGAGATGATCAGGTCACGTGCGCAATGTGCTCTGTTGAACTGAGGCGCTACAGCGATCTGTCACTCCACATTAAACAGCGCCAAAACGGCATTTATTGTAATACTGCAATACATTGGACAGAATTTGAAATCTGAGACTTTGTGTCATAGGTTCCGCCTATCTTCAATGGGCGGCAGGTCCTGCTATGTTACTGCACCCAAACTTTGGAATTCACTTCCCCTGGCACTCAGAACAGTCACCTCTTTCAGTGAATTCAAATCAAAGCTTAAAACTTATTTGTTTAAATCAACACTATCACTAATTTACATTGTGTAAATTGTCTGTTTTGTTTTCTATTTCGGTCTTTACTACATAATCTGTGTTATATGCAACTGCATTATTTGTAACTGAATTGGGCAAATGTCCAATTAAATTGTTTCTTTGTAATCAATATCTGCTGCTTTGGTGTACCTTGTAGAGCGTCCTTGAGCTTGGGAAAGGCGCAATATAAATTAAACATATTATTATTATTATTATAAAGTCGTTATTTTTGTTTTCTCGTAGCTTCGTAACTTTACAGTTGAACCACTGATGTCACACGGACTACTTTGTCGATCATCTTGGTACTTTTCTGGACCTTGAACGTGGTAGTTACCTTGCTGTCTATGGGAGGGTCAGAGAGCCCTCATATTTCATCATAAATATCTTAAATTGTGTTCCGAAGATGAACATTAGGCATTAAGCTGGTTGGGCTAGATGAATAATATAGATTTCATCTTTTTTTTAACAATCTTGATATTGATTCTTAAATCCCAAGACTAGTCTTTCAGTATATTTTTAGTTTGTTGATGCATGAACAAAACCTCACTAAACATTATTTGTAGTGTGCTTGCCATCCAATAATCGCATTACGTTTGTTCTTTGTTACTTTTCATAAGAAACAGTCTCAGATTTCAAATTCTCACAAATTCAAACAATAAATCTTGTTTTAACTTTCTTTAATGTGGTGTGACAGATCGTTGTAGTCGCCTCAGTTCAACTGAAATAAACATGAATGAACATTAGAAGGTATGTTGAAATAAAATATTTTGCTCTGCTAAATATATACAATGTTACATACTCATTATGTTTTTACTTAACCTGTTATTTTATGCTTTATATTTTATGGATAAATCATGAAAACAAGTTTTTATTAAAGCTACAGTTTAAAAGTTTATATATCAACAATAAATTTGAGTAGAAACAAATGTAATATCTCAAATCTGCCTCATGTGGAATTTAAATGTTTGTATTGAAAAAAAAAAAACTTGTAGAGTTTTGATTACCAACTGATAGGGTTTCCTATTTATTTTACAGCTTCAGTTGAGAGAGATTTATTTTCTTTAAAAAATACCATGTACTGTACCTGTCATAGTGATTGAATCGATTCAAATGAGTTGATATCGAATCAAATCGAGATCAGAATCTAATCGAACCAAGAGCTTATGAATCAGAATCAAGCTTTTTTTTAGCATGTTGTTTAATGAGTAAAAAAGACCTCACTCCATTCTGGTCTCTAGATAAGGCTAAGGTTCCTCCTTCAATGCAGGTACATTTGTACATCTGATCATTTAGAAAAGTAAAAGAACTTCTTCTGGACGATTTGAGGCAACATACTAATACTTAAGAGTTTGGGGTTTGTTCAAATCCCTAATCCTATAAACCTAAAGCAAGAACCACTAATTACATTCAATATGTCATTTTAAAATGTCCTATAGAGGGCACATTTTATTCTCTCCTGTAATTAAACTGAGTTACTTATTTTAGATTAGATTAAACTCTAGTCCCATAGAGAAACTTCTGTAGAATTTGTGGAGCAGAGTACACGCCAGCTATAAATCAAACAGGCAGACCTCCGACCGGCCCTGAGAGATGATAATCACCACTAACACCCCAGCTGGGACACAAAGTGCACCATCAGCACCAATAAAGGCCCATTCCATAACCGGACGGCACATATAATCACTTAGACAGCCGGCCCCAAGCTGCCCCCTCCAGGCAGCCAAGATTAGAGCCTAAAGCCCAGCACCAGAAAAGAGCACTTCCTCCAATGAGAAGCCATCAAAGAACTTCCAATTCCTCAAATGCACTCAGAGAAGGACAAAAGGTTTTATTCCTGCACAGAAACGGTCCAGAACAGGGAAATGAGGATAAAATAGGAACTCAGAAAACAATCAGACGCTCCACAGCAGTAGTTCTTGTCACAGGTACCTGTTTTAATTACAGCTGGGCAGGAGAATCGATGGAGGCTTGATCCGTAACCACATGCATACGGGGGTCGTACAATTGGAGAGTTTATTGATCCAGCTCTAAAAGCCATTTGTGGACTGAATCAGATGATGGTGTGTCCCACCAGGCCCTATTTCCAGACACCAAAACAACACTTTATCCATTTTTTCCTATTTTCAACTCTAAAACACCCCTCTTCATCCGCACTTAAATCACAAGCAACCAGCTCTCGGCCAGCAAACCACAAAAGTGCAACAAATTAAACTGCTTTCTTCTCTGTCTCGCTCTCTCGACTCTCTCTCTCTCACACCGTTCACACTTCTCCCATGAGATTTTTAGTTTCTCACATTTGTGCAGTTCAGGACACTGACACATTAAAAGAGGATATGGACTGTGGAATGCATCCTGCCCACAGAGAGATACATCCTAAGTAATTAAATCTAAAGAAAGATGCCTTTGCATGGCTGTGCTCTCCATTTAATAAAGCTTTTTTTCAGATAAGTCGGAGCAATATATTGAATAATAACTAGGGATGCTCCGATCAGGATTTTTGCAGCCGATACTGAGTACCGATTTCTTGTCATGGTGATCGGCCGATACCGATGCCGATTCTGATGCTTCAAGCTTTATACAGACGGTTTCATCAGGCGCACGCGCCTGGCCTGAAGTTAACTTCCGGTCTGTGTTTGTTTATCAGTCTGGCTATGGCACCTGGTGCTTTTTGGTCATTCAGTGTTTCTGTAAAAAAAAAAAAATTTGGGCAAAAAAACTAACAAAAATACTGATACGATGATACGAATTCTACTAATAAGAACAATATAAAACACTCTAAGGATTAACGAGCTGCTGGATTCATGAATATTAATCAGGTTGTGTGCATTCGCTCTAACTGATTTGCTGAAATCAAAACAGGGACGATAATAGGTGAGCGCCAGCCAATGAGATTGCCGTTTGCGCATTAGTTCCGCCCACTACCGGAAAACCCAGCAGTTCTTAAAAGCTGAAGAAGTCCAAAGGAATTTTGACAGGAAAATACAACAAAGAATATCGTTTACATGTAGCGCCTCAATTCTCTCTCTCTCTCTCTCTCTGTGTGTGTGTGAAACAAGCGATGGCAAGTCTTCCGTAAACTCTAGTGTGCCTTCACACTAGAGTTTACGGTACATCAAACACAGGTGCGCTGCGCATCCACTCAGATGAACTGAAACATATCAAAGATCGGTTGATGGAGAGTGAAACTCTGAAGCGCTCAGGCAGAGTGTTCGGCGAGTGAAAATATATCTGAGCTAAACTTATACTTAGCCTCCAACTCACACACTGGCGAGTAAAATCTGAGAATGTATTAGCCATTGGCTAATATTAGCCATAATTTTGTCGCCCAGAGTGAAGATTTAGGCTCAATCCCAATTCTATTGTATACCCCTCAGCCTACCCCTTCCCCCTTGAAACAAAGTGTCAAGGGGTAGGGGTGAAAATATTCCCCTAAGAATTGGGACACCACTACTATGCCGTCACACGGCATCATACGTCAATACACACATCTATGCTGGTGTGAATTAGAGCCTTTAATTATCGTTCTATATTAATGCGCTGCTTACTGACACACACACACACACACACACACACACATTTCTTTGAGTAACATGACCGTAAATATGAACTCACGATTGAAAGTAACATAAAACAAATGATTACTTTTCGTTAAAATCTTTATTAATGCCCAAAAATGCTTACATTTGTGTGTCTTTTTGTTCGCTCGCGCAGCCATGTTGCCGCTGTAGCCGGTTTATGCGGAGATAATTCATACCCCTTCGTTTGAAGTGTGGTCCCGAAAAATCTTCGTTTGAAGGGCTATCTGGCCCTTCCCCTACCCCTACCCCTCCAACCAAAAGAGAATTGAGACACCCCTACCCCTTCACGTGAACGCGCGAAACGGAGGGGTAGGGGAAAATGGGAAGGGCTAAGGGGTAGAATTGGGATTGGGTCTTAGTCGCATATGCGAGTTATTTACTCGCAATGTAGAGGATTGTTAGAAAATTTTCGATGTCATTTTCATTTCACCTTGCATGTTATATGCCTGATAAAGCAGCTTTTGTGAGCTCAGCGCTGCGTTGTGTACAGCCGTTACTGGGGAAACCTGTTTCTCCCGCTTTAAAGCACCTCCTGCTGTCAGAGAATTAATTTGCATTTTCATTAAGTCCGTCTGATTTACGCAGCAAACTTATTTTGCTTTTCCTATATCCACGGGC
>NW_015645059.1:577708-584482 GCF_001515625.1 Sinocyclocheilus rhinocerous
TGTGTGTTCGTTCGCCTGATCGGGAAGTTGCAGTGACAGAAACGGTGACATTCCAGATAAAGTTTGAAAGGAGTAAAGCCTGTGTTAATGCTATTGAGTTAATGCTATTAGAAATAAATGTTCATTTAAAAGCAGCCCAAGATCAACGTATTATGTTACCGTTATCACTTACGGCTCCGACGAGGTTTTGTTCCGTCCTCCACGCTGTGACAACTCACAAAAGACTATTTTTAACCAAGCAGTGCAGAGAGCCGCTTCAAAAACGTGCCGTGGCTGGCTGATAAACACAAGCACTGATTAGAGCAGCCGCGATCAGCTCCGGTGGCCGTGGAGCCGTAACACGCCGCAGACATGTGCAGTGAGGCGCAGATCAGCTCTAACGTCACTGCACAATCTCATGAATAAATGTAACCACAATTCATTGTTACACTATGCATTATATATTTAGTTATAATTATTTACGACAAGATACAATGTATTACAATGCACATTATGACTAATTATAAATAATGCATTATACCCTCTAACAACCCTTTATAACGCACTATACATAAAGGCTTTAAGTAAAGCATTACCATTAAATCTATTTAATTCCCAAATATTAAAAGTACACTAAATATTTAAAACAACACTGAAAAATATTGATACATACTGTAGTAATTGCATTATCTTCCAAGGCAGCTTAAAGTAGATATTCTAGAGCAATAATAACACTATCAAACAAGGTGAATTAATGGCGCAAACCACTAAAAAAAAGAAGGAAAACCAGCAACACCTGTTGATCAGAGTTAAAAAGAAAATAAGTGCAAGGAAATCCTTTAAATGCAAACTAATGCATAATTCAAATTTTAAAAATGAGAACTGATATTTAAGTCTGACTGAAATCTACCAATTAAAACCAGTATAAATAAAGTCGGAGAGCTAATCAATAAGAATTAACGCCAATGAATAGGGTTGTTTTGCTGTATTATGCCATACCTAATGAGAAACACAACAGATGCCAGAAGAGGAAAAGAAAACACAAATTGCACGAACATCTTAACCAAATATCACTATATTAGCAAAGCATACATATAATCCAGTTAAAGTTCAGAAACTTCCAACTCGCCCTTTAAATCAGAAACATTTTCTTCCTTCCTTTCCCAGTGCAGATCGACTGAAAAACAGCCGTACCTCGTCTCACACCACAACACCAGAGCAACCGGTCGCAGAGATCAGTGTAAAGCTAACCCGTCGACCATCCCTCTTAGCTCTTCCCATTAGAGAAATTCCTCAACTCATTACAGGCGCGGCCGGTCTGCCAGCCGCAGCTTCCAAGCACCTCGTGCACAACACTGGCTCAGTCAGCCACAAATGTCTCCACGGCAACAGAGGACCCAGCGCCCCCCTCTGGCATTATTTATGCAACGTTTCATCGCCGAACATCCCGCCCACCACCAGCCAGATTGCCAAAGCGAGCGTCCCTCCAATCACTCTCCCGTCTGCCCCTTTTCGCAGGACTGTTTGTGCCCGGCACCTCAAAGACCGGGTGAGAATTTCGAGTGCCTTTGGGGTGAAACGCTAAATGCCTCTCTCCTCATCCATCCATCCCTCGGCGCGCTGAAAAGCCTGAGAACTTTCACTGTCTGTTCCACATCAATACTAGCTTGGAAGTCGGCGTTCCTGAGAGAGACAGATCGATTTATCTAAAGTGCTGTGTCAGAATATGTTTAAACACAATGGAGACCCTATGTGTATTATCAGAGAGAGGGATGCCAGAGCGTTTCAGCAGCCAAAACTTCTCCAGCCCTTTTAGCGCTACCAGATATTCATTATTTATTGAAAGTAGGGCTGCACGATTATGACAAAAAAATCATAATTGTCGATTATTCCCTTGAAATTGTAATTGCGATTATTAATTACGATTACCACAATTTACATTGAATGATGTTTATACCATTGTTTGATGCAACTGCATGCCGTATTTTTATATGAAAATAAACAAGCTGAAAACACTCTAACTGAAAAACCTTTAGTGCTTTTCTATAGTATTAAGCCTCAAATGTCAAATATACATCGGATTGGTTTCTTCTTTAAATTATATGATAAATATAATTTAAATTTTTATTCTTCTTATAAAAATATGAATGGTATTATAATGTTATACTAAAACTAAAACAATGGAAAAACCCTTAAGATAACATGTAAAAAGAAAAAAAACATATCTTAAGTGTGCAGAATAACATAAGTGGACTTTGAACGATTAATTGCCGCTTTGAACGATTACGTAATTGTGGCATCCATAATTGTAATTGCGATGTGCAGCCCTAATTGAAAGGACACTATTTCACAGCATACAGCTAAATGACCTGTCGGGCTGCGTTCCCAGTAAATGAGAGATGGTATTGCGTTTAACTAAACCAATCTAAGTTTCATAAAAGCAGGGGTTTCAGAGGTTTAGTTGCTGCAGCAACGAGCGGGAAAATAAAACTGACCGCCTGCTTTGTGTTCCCTCAACAGGGCTGGTCAGTGATGAAAGCTGATTGATAAAAGGTCACTCTCGCCGTTCTCGTGCATACCAAGTGCGCCGTCACCCTCTCGCCTAATAAGCTCCTCTCTTCCATCTGATCTCTCCTTCCTTACAGATGAGCTGGAGAAGATGGTCAGGAAAGTTTCAAGGGAATGAGATGCTCTTCATTAGGGATTCACGATATACAGTACTGGTATTGAAGATTTTTCTTAATTTATAGGGCAATATACAATATTTAATTGTGAATGTTTGTTCCTCTTATTTTTGCATTTAGATTACCATTGCTGTTTTTTAAAACTCAAAGTTAACCTTTAAAAACAATATTAAACTTAAGAGCATGACAACTGTAATTTCAAAAGGAACATAAATGTTACTTTAAACAATTAAAGTGATTGGTTTTAGTTTTTAATGTTTCATTTTTAATTTATTTACACAAAATACTAGATTTTATATCAGTCATCTGTATCTGTTATCAGCCATAATATGAAAATAATTACTATTTTTAAATGGCTCAAAATGCATATTATATTATATTATATTATCATTCTGGGGTCAGTAGTACACCTGTTAAGAAGAAAGAAATGAATAGGCCTACTTTTATTTAGCAAGGATGCATTTAATTGACCAAAAGTGACAGATATTTTGCAAAGTTACAAAACAAAATCTATGTCAAACAAATGCTGTTCTTTCGAACTTTCTATTCATCAAAGAATCCTTAAAATATATAAAATTTAAAAAAAAAAAACTAATAATTAAGCAATGATAACTTTTTTTTATATTGATAAGAAATGTTTCTTGAGCAGCAAATTAACATATTAGAATAATCATGTGACGCTGAAGACTGAAGTAATGATGCTGAAAATATATCTTTGCATCACAGGAATAAATTACATTGTAAAATATAATAAAATAGCAAGTCATTATTTAAAATTCTAATAAAATGTTACAATATTACTGTTTTTACTGTATTTTTGATCAAATAAATGCACCCTCATTGAGCTTAAGAGACTTAAAAACATTTTTAAAAACATTGATACAGTGAATAAAACACTGATATCCACATACAACTTATTACAAAGGCACACAATCATTCTATGTACTTGACATCTCACAAATATATTGTTCTTGTGCGGTCCCCTTTTGTGATTCTGGACAGCCATGGTTTCGTTTGCACAGATCAGCTCAAGTAGAGAGTATCCTATTCCAGCCCCCGGGGGAAGCCAGCTGTATCCCCCACAGAATGAACAATAGGTCATGTGATCTGATGGCTGAGCGGACCCTTCCATCTCTCTCAGGTGACCATTTCAGAGCAGGATGAGAAGTCTGAGGTCGTCTAACCTGGTGTTCAGTCACACATTCAGTACTGAAGGGCTGCCCTTAGTCAACTTCATGACAGGAATCAGGAAACTGGCCTGTTACTGACTAAAGGTGGTTCCATGTGTTATTTAGCATGTCAAGCATGAAGTTAAGTGCTTGAACTTGTGGTCCAACTAACAGTCTGCTTAGAAAAAAAGAAAGGGAAAAAAAAAAGAAAAAAATATATAATTTTAGCCTTAAAAGCACCATTAATGACTCAGTTAATGGAATTTTGTCATTGATAGGATTTTAAAGTTTTTTTTTTTTTTTACATTTTAAATAATTAACATTAGTTTTAAGTCGTATAAATGTCAAAATATGGATGACATTTAACAAAATATTGTGTCTAAACAACAAAAAAGAAACACTATGCAAACGTATAGTGCTGGGCAAAAAAAATGATTTTACGATTAATCGTTTTTTTAAATGACGTCGATTCGATATCGATTCTCAAAAGCCGCGCGAATCGATCTTATCCTGTATTTATTTCAGCACACATTTAAAACAAGATCTGATTAACGTGAATCTTATCATTAATGTATATGTATTTAGACACTTAAAAGTAGTGATCGACCGATATTGATATTTTATAACCGATACCAATACCAATTATTTGCATGTTTATGTGCCCGATAACCGATATGCAGAACCGATATTTATTTACTGTTATAAAGTAAATAAATGACTGAGTGAAGTAAGTCCATACTTCACTTTGGTTTTTCCTCCTTTCAGTCATCTTACAAAAAAAAAGTGTTGAAAATTACCAGTCTTTCATGTTAAATTTAATCTTCACATTACAACAATAAAAAAACATTTTATTTAAAGCATCAGCAGCAACACTAATATTAACAATAAGCAAAATAAATGTAGAAGGTCTAATGTTTTCAAATGGAGAAAATAAATAAAGGAAAGGAGTCATATCAACTTCATTTTAAACTACAGTTTTAGTAGGTTTATAAGCTGTTTAATAGGCTAAAGAGTGAAGAATAATTCACTGAATAATATTCTCTGGAATATTGAAATATAACAAACAAAACATCGTATTTTATTGCATTTCTCAACTGGCATGTTATATCAGAATTACTAATAATGTTTTTGTCGTTCTAGATTATGAAATGCCTGCTGACAGCGCAGTTTATCTATGCATTTACACAGAACTATACTCAAACTGCGATCGCTCGTGGAGATAATAAATAATTAATTTCCATAGAGTTGTATCTATTTAGATGTTTATTAGCGAAATAATGATTATATAGTAAATGTTAATACAATTTAGGGTGTTTTAAACAAGTGAATCTTGTTAAAAGTTACATGCGGTGGCCGTGCTGGAGCATTTCCTGAGCATCAACCCGGTGAGTGAACAGCAATATGAAAGCGGCTTCACGAGACTAATGATGAGCATAGACAACAGACAGAGAATTAAATTTAGCGTTTTTATTTCCAACATGCACTCATTCATGGCTGTATTATTTAACTCATGCAAAGTTACGTCTTTATTGGGAGAGGACTTGACGGATTATCTTAGCCTACGTGACTCCGACTTCATGAGACGATGAGCAGCATAGACAACAGAGAGCGAACTAAATTCAGCACTTTTATTTCCAACATGCGCCCATTCATGGCTGCATATTATTTAATTCACACAAAGTTACGTCTTTATTGGGACAGAACTTGACGGATTATCTTACATGACTCCGTGAGTTCGTCTCTATTTCTTCGAGCCAAGCTGCATAAACTGCATATCAGGCATTTATGTAATACATCTAATTTGTGCATTGATGGCTGTTATGTTAAATAAAGTTTACTAACTAAAGTAAATCAAGTACCTGTGCACGCCTTTGTTGTTGTCTCCTCTCCCCCTCAGACGCCGTGGTGCAATGGCGATCCTGCGCGCAATTCTCAAAACATCCATCACGTCTGCTCTTCAGTGAGACTAAGAATAGCCAATTTACCCCAACACATACATAAACAAACTACACTGGGCAAACAACCTTTCCCTTGCCAGGGGAAAAATACACTGTGCTTCTGAAAGAAACTCACTTAACCTTTACAGGCAGTGCTAAAGGAGCCGGCGATGGATTAGACTCACTCAGGATTGCACAGGGAAATTTATCTTCTTGAAGTATCATGGGAATGATTATTGTTTAATGTGACAGGACGAACATAAATTAAGTCAACAGATGATTGCAGGCTTCTGATAGCGAGAAACAAGAATAGCGGGCAGTATCTCATTTATTCATTTTCCTCACTGTGAGTTGGGATTACAAAGTGTCATATGGTTTAGTAAAGAGATTCGAGTCACATACCTAAATAGTTATGACATCCTGTAACATCTGAACAGAGCTACAGTACACAGTAAACAGACTCACAGGCAGTGACAGACACTACAATTCTGGATAATATTGATATGCCGATATTTATTTTCATGTTATGGCTGATAACTGACAAGTAGCCAGTACTAAAATTCTGTACTATTTTGTCCAAATAAATTAACAATAAAACACTAAAAACTAAAGTCAATCTTTTTTAAAGCTTCAAGTGAATTTAGGCATGACAACATTATAACACACAGTATGATAGATAATAATATAATCTATAATATAATATAATAATATAATATATAATAATCTATCAACTGATTAACAATATGGTACAATATATCACCTAATTCTTTCCATTTAAAAAATAATAATAATTCTGAGATTTAAAAAAAAATAGGTTATATCGATATTATTAAACATCCAATATTGGCCAATACAAAAAAAAATAAAAATCTGGACTATCAACCGATTACCGATATGGTACAATATCACCTAATTCTTTCAAAATTTACTAAAGACCCTGAGGAAAGGAAAGGAAAGGAAAAAGGAAAGGAAAAAGGAAAGGAAAGGAAAGGAAAGGAAAGGAAA
>NW_015645059.1:584520-587845 GCF_001515625.1 Sinocyclocheilus rhinocerous
GGAAAGGAAAAAGGAAAGGAAAGGAAAGGAAAGGAAAGGAAATTTATATAAAATAAAATAAAATTTATTAATAATAAACTAAAATAAATAAATAAAATTAAATACATACATTGTTCAAAATTAAGACAGGGAATTTTATTAACTGGATTCATAGTTAATATTAATTACTGTGATTATATTTGTGGATAATGTGTTACGATATCTGTGTGAACTTCATACATCCGCTAAAATCGCCTTTAGAAAAAGTTAAAAGTAAAATGGCTCAGAAAAGTTAGTTCATTTCTAAAGTATAAAAGCTCTAGAATCGCGTGTTTGCACATTTGTTATACAGTATAATGAAAGCCATTCAGTCATTTGTGGCTAGTGTCCAAATACTTTCTGAGGCCACTGTATGTAGCTCTATTATTAATAGCCTACTTATTGATCTTCCATTGGCCACCCTGATCTCTAGATGGGCCATTGATCGCCCCACATTGTCAACCACTGCTAACGACCGACAAATATGCTAACAGTACACCACCAAGGTCACATACACACACTAGCAAAAATATCAGCATGTCTAAATATCCCTTTAAAATAAACTAAGTTCATGCTCTTATGAGGTTAGACTACTGGCACAACAAAACAGCACCTTGAAATGTCAGCGCTTAAATGCCAAACTCACAGTTGTGCTACTGTGCTGCAGCATTGAACACTTGAGTAACTTCTGGCTGGTTGAATCCGTTCACCCTGATTTAGTTCCACATCGGACTTAAGTTCATTGATCTTCAGAGACATTTGTTTTCATATACTGAGCCCCAGAAAGACAGGCTCTCAGTCTCTGTCTCCAGACAGAAGCAGCGTTGCTCAACATGTTCAGTGAAACTCAAGAAAAAGCAAAAGGTCAGCTGAAACGACGGAGAAAACAATATAACCGTCACAGGAGAGAAATCCCTTTTTTCCAGCACCTTTACTCTTCTGGTGCACTGAGCATGTGAAAATGTAAAGAACTGCATGGCACGTGCTCTCTTAAGGGTAGAGAGAGTGACAGCTTCAGAAAGTGTGCTCTGGAATGGATGAAAATACCTGAAATTAGATATTTGATGTGCATCGCTGGGCTTTGAAGGAGGGGGTTCAAAAAGTCAGTCCTTGACAAAACTTTATTATGTGTGGGAATAAAAAAAAAGAGCTGAAAATTGAGATTGAAATTGAGAAGGTGTCTCTTTCACACATCTGGCATGCACACACTGGCATTCATTTGGGAGGGCAGTCAGTTCACGTATAAGTGGAAATTTTGCTCCATAATTACAGTGTCTGCATCTGTGCAATTATATCCTTAGCTTGTTCAATGTTTGGTCAAACAGAAATAACTAAATTTATGTTATAATATTTGTGCTTTTTACGCTAATATGAAAACATGCTAAGCTTACATACTTGTTTCTCCCAAAAACAATGCTATATCCCATTATTCCACTGAAATGTGCATTCCGTGTCAGTATATCCGTTTTTGTTTTGGTTTGTGCGATTCCACACACTGCCAATTTACCCAACAGTACACCGCGGGTTGCCAGTTGGTGGGAAAAAAAGTGTATTGCATCCATTAAAGCCAGCAAACAAACTGGGTCAGAGATCACAGATTCTATCAGACCTGAAAAACTTTGGCATCCTTCTAAAAACTCAGCAATATACACATCTCCCTCCTTAGTCACTTGCGCTCATTCCTTTTGTATGTCCTCAATCTGGCAACCTGCATGAGCGTAGAGTCTAAAGAGGAGGGGACGAGAGAAATAACTCCAATATTTTGAATTTGGACTACTAGCTATCAATATTACACATTGCAACTTAAAAATATATTATAATATTTGTGTTATTCCATTTCTGTTTCTCATATGTAGGGTCCTATAATTTCTGTGATACGGAAAAAGCAGACGGAAATTGTGGAATCCAGTCATGAACATGGAATTTACTGTATAATGCAGAATGTCACAGAATTTGCCAAAATTTGGACAAATAAATCAGAAGTAGGTCACTTTACTTAAATTAGATTGTGATATGGGCTAGTGAATATTAAGCCACAAAAAGACTATTTAAATATGAATCCTGCATGTTCTGTGTGTCTCTGTGTGAATGAATGGCGCAGATGCACGGTTTCATCTGCTACGCCTAATAAAGCACACGTGACGTTTGCAGTATTTTTGTCTCCAGAGCTGCTCTGAGAGTCATTTTATGAGCATTTGACCGTTTCATTTTTGAAACGACGACAACCCCATAAACGCTGGACCAGACCATAGAGCATAGACGATTGACTGTATAAAAACAGGGACCAGACTTTAAAAAAAAAAAAGCGCTGGACATATTTAAAACCGTAAATATATGGTGGCTAGTTATAATGTCCCTACGTTAGCTATGTTTTGTGAAAGACTAAACGCCATTGTGCATAAAAACACCACAGAAAGAAAGTTAGTCAATATCACACGAAGAGTGCCAGTTTTCACCTCTAAAATCAGCATGATTACAAATGTGATTTTATTCAACAGTTCAATAAACAAGAAGGTAATATTATGAGACTTACGTTTTAGACACTATATTGCCTGTTTTTGCTTTATTTTGCAAAAAAAAAAAATCCAAACACAGCCACAGCGCTGTTTTGCGTCTCTGTGCAACACGACGGCGCTTCGTTCCTTAATGAATCAACCATTTAAATGATTCAGTTCATGATTCGCAATGACTCACTTCTTAACAGTGACTTGATGCCACCTGCTGGCGGTTTTTCGTTTTTAAAATAATTTTAACCACTTACTGTGCACCCCTATTTTTGAGCATTTTCTGAAAAACGACATACCCAAATAAAAATGTCTGTAGCTCTTGAACCCTATGGTCTATCTAATTGACTGATTAAATGTAAGAATTTGACTCAAAAGATGATGCACACTTTTAGAAAAAAAGGCTTTATAAAGGTAAAATTGCCCATAAAATGTAAAAATCAATTTAAACTTGGAACAGATTAATTTCTATCACTGCTGTGAACTGACCCGCACACAGAATATGAAGGATATCAAAAACAAGTTTTACACACACACACACACACCAGTACGTAGAGAGACATTTAAGAGGGTTTATTCTCTAAATAACTCTAATTTCATGTTGCAGAAAAATGTGTTTAAAAATTGTGTATGGTCTCTTGTTCTTGTTCCAAGTTAACTTCCTTTCCACTGATTTTTGCCTCTCACAAAAGCCACAAAGCCTTCCAAGAAGACCGTAAAGGCTTATGTCATGCTTGAGCTTTAGTTAGGCTGAAACTTGAAAGTTAAGTTGCACGACATAAATGCAATGTTTAGGTATTATT
>NW_015645059.1:588083-588179 GCF_001515625.1 Sinocyclocheilus rhinocerous
TAATTTTTCTACAAATTAGTTGTTTATTTTAAGAGATTTATCTTATTATCTCTTGTATATTTAGTATTGCTAGTATTGCTAGAAAAATAACTTCTT
>NW_015645059.1:590645-596936 GCF_001515625.1 Sinocyclocheilus rhinocerous
CTCACAAAAGCCACAAAGCCTTCCAAGAATGCTTGAGCTTTAGTTAGGCTGAAACTTGAAAGTTAAGTTGCACGACATAATAAATGCAATGTTTAGGTATTATTATTATTTTTATTACTATTATTTTGATTCATGTCTTAGTTTTAGTTTGTACTTTACCTTTTTTAAAGTAATGTGAAATTGATTTTTGTATTTTTATTTATTTATTTAATTTTTTTATTGATATATTTGTATTTGCATTTTGAATGCAATTTGGCAATTAAATACATTAAATGGGTTTAGTTTTCACGGTTATTAATGTATGCAATTTCAGCAATAAAAATTTAAATTTTTCTAAGAAGAAAACAAATTAGTTGTTTATTTTAAGAGATTTATCTTATTATCTCTTGTATATTTAGTATTGCTCTTTAATAAAGAAAAATAACTTCTTATCCGATTACTCGATTAATCGGATGGAATAATCTGTAGAATACTCGATTACTAAAATAATCGATAGCTACAGCCCTAATTCAGATAATGCTAACTATCCCAGTTTTGACCCTTAAGTTCATTTGACACCCAAGTTTTGCATACAGTCTTATAAATCTCAATTAACACATCTGAAATATTTGTTCTTCCTACTTAACGGTGATAAGACACATTTCTGTTATCTGGGAAGGTGCCAGTTTTACAATCTCTTCTGAAGTGCACTTGAACTATACATTAATCTATGCTACAAAATGTCCCATGATTTATTGGCCAGTGCTAAAGTGTAATTTGTTATTTCCCATGGCATTATGATTAACTGCAAATGTATAATCAAAATGACTTTACTAAAATGAAAATAATAAGGTGCCTATTTAAGTGCATGACCTTTTGTACACTTGAAAAAAATGATTAAAGCGAATAAAAATTGTGCCCTTAAAAGTTAACAGTTCTTTCAAATTCACTGCATATAAATAAGAGTGTAATAGAAGCTTGTGGGAGACAAAAATCACCCTTATATATGATTCCAATTCTATATTGCCATCAAATCCCATTAACATAGAATCAAAATATTAAGAATTCTTTATTAACAGGCATGTCTAATAATAGATAGTTCTTTGTCTAGTTACATGTTACATCACACAGCGATCACACAGAGAACTCTAATTTTGTTAGGCCTATCTCATTAGACACTGGTATGGTGCATGAGGAACTGAATCTTGGGACGGATGAGCTCATGATTAAATCTTAGACATCAACAACGCAGTGCAGAACTAACACAAAGAACATGCGCCGCTGGAGAGATGATATTGGCTTCCCACTGTTCCTGTCTCATTTGAGTTTCACCTAACACAACGTGTCACCATTACTGGCATGCACAATGGCATTTTTAATCAGTACTCTGCTTAAGGCTTCTGAGGGGATGCTGGGGAGATCATTTGTTAGAGAGATGCACACACAGCTACATTCTCTTCTAGTAATTGCCATTAATGGTTACATCCAGGCAGGGTTTCTCTTCATAAAAACCCATAAACTCATGCCTCTGCAAAGTTACCAGCACTCACGGGAAGACTAAATATGTTAGCGATGCTCACGGGCTGAATTTTTACATGGTCCCTCAAGTGTTCATAGTTCGTTCCTAAATAAATCTGGCAAAAAATTTTGCTTTTAGCATATTGGTCTGAACTTTAATGTTATCCTGTAAGGATTGTGATACAGTGTTCTATAGGTTGTTATTTAAAAATCCAGGGTGCTTGGGGATCTGCAAAAACATTAAAAAGAAAACAACAACAACAACAACAACATTTTGCTAAATGTATTTCTAGGCATGTCAAAGTTAACATGTTAACTGAAAAAAAGAAATTAAATATCATTAATTATATAACATAAACCTTATAATATTATATAACCTAATAGTATTATAAGTTTTATAGACTACGGTTTATACTATTTTTTTCTTCCACTTTAAAGTTTTTATTGATCAAATAATCCCATGTGTTACACACACACACACACACACACACACACATATTATGAAGCCCAACAGTTTTCAACATTGATAATAATTAGAAATGTTTCCTGAGCAGCAAACCAGCATATTAGAATGATTTCTGAAGGATCATGTGACACTGAAGACTGGAGTAATTGCTGCTGAAAATGTAGCTTTACATTTTTAAATATTAAAATAGAGAACCATTATTTTCAATTGTAAAAATATTTTAAAAAAATTTACTGTAAAATTAAATAAATGTAATTTAATTTATTTAATCAAAACTGCAATTAAATAAATGCAGCGTTGGTATAGGAGAAAAAAATGGTATACCTCTTAAGGTATTCAAATAGTGAGTAAAGATATCGTTTTCCAGAAAAAAACAATAACGGAGTAAATTTTTGTTTAACAATTTTAAATAATTAAATATTAAATATTTAGCTACTCCACTGAATTTATTGTCTGACTGAAATTAAATTTATTAATATTATTTGTGTAAACCTATAGCTGAAAATGTTGTATATTGCAGTAACATCAACAAGCCAAATCGTGATGTTTCTACTCTTTAAATAGGACTGATACCTGCCTGACCTGCGAGGAATAAATCGTAGTTCTCATGGAACACAATCTCAGGCGTCATTACTCCACTAAACATGCAGAGCAATACACTAGGTATGATGGATAGATGAGTCGTTCAACTCTGAAAAGGTCTGCCCATGCATCAACAACTGTATAATTGCACAAAAAAAAAGTACAGAGTCAAAATTCATAGTCGTAAAAATACTTCTAATGACCTCTCAATGGAGAACATCACCTGGCTAGCGGCCCAGAGATAATTTTAATTCGAGACCCCTAAAGTAACAGAAGTAATTTTTCCAAATAATCAACTTGAAATAAACACAACTAATGAATGAACAGAACAATAAATATAAAGCTGGATTTTTACCCTTTTTTTTTAAAGGGACAGTTCACAAAAAAAAAAAGAAGAAAAAGAAAAGAAAATACTGGCATTAATTACTCACCCTCATGTCATTCCAAACCTGTAAGACCTTCATTCATCTTCGGAACACAAGATATTTTTGATGAAAGCTCAGAGCTTTTTGACCCTGCATAGAGAGCAACACAACTGACACGTTCCAGGTCAAGAAAGTTAGTAAGGGAATCATTAAAATAGTCCATGTGACATCAGTGGTTCAACCTTAATATTATGAAGCTACGCTACACATTAATACTGTTCATGCGCAAAGAAAACAAAGTAATGCACGCTGACAAGAGTAACACAACGCATGCGTGTGGTGCTATTGACGTAGAAGCTGGCGTTCTGTCATTGAACGTCCATCTCTCTTAGTTCATCATCTGTATATTCTGGTTTGTATATTCGCGCGGTGGAGACTGACACAGAAGAGAAGAATTTGTTCAATAAAGTCGTTAGTTTTGTTTTCCTTGCAAATGTTCTCATAGCTTCATAACATTAAGGTTGACTCACTGATGTCACGTGGACTATTTTAACGATGTCCTTACTACCTTTCTGGGCCTTGAACGTGTCAGTTGCGTTGCTGTCTATGCAGGGTCTGAAAGCTCTCGGATTTCATCAATTAATTTGTGTTCCGAAGAAGAACAAAGATCTTACAGGTTTGGAACGACATGAGGGTGAGTAATTAATGACAAAAAATTGTATTAAAGCACATTTATGCTATTGTCACCTGCACTCACAGTTAATATAGGACCTCTAAAACCCGAGCTGTCGTGTTTTTATCACATAGCTGAGACGCTGCCGGCTCTCCACTGGTGACAGAATGCTTAATGTTGTCTTACAGCCCTGATGTTCACATTTAGCTTTTTTGTTACCATTTTACATTCACATAGACTAGTCTTTCTTCTTCTGTCCATTATTTGAATGGGCTGGACCCAGCGCTGCCTCTTTCATGTGAGGGTCAAAGAGATTAGAGCGTTTGAAGTGTGCCAGGCGCTAGCTGAGGGAAAAACACTAGTTCTTATGAGACCCCGTGGCCTCAGCGAGAAGGAAAAGACAGACTGCAGGGAGATAGAATGAGAGGGCTGCTTTGAAACAGCACATATCAGTGCTGCGTGATGACACAATATACCTGTTTAGGGCAAGGTATATTGAGCAGAAATACTACGTAACATCAAAAAACAAACACTTCTCGCAAACCTCTTGACTGAAAAACATTATATGTGGGGTGAGTACAGGTGCAAAGCAGGTGGATATGGCAGTGAATACATAAAAGCTCCATGGGAAATCCAAAGGAGAATCCAGCTGTCTGTAAAATACATTATGCCTATTTGAAAACCTGCCTTGCTGCCTACATAGGGAGCTACCTTCAAAGGCAGCGTTCTAACCATAATGGAACCTCACAAGTGAATAATTTAGAACACTCTGAATCTATGGCTTCCTAATTTGACAAACTAATTTAATATATAGCTCCTTTAGCATCTTTTTTTTTTTTATCACAGCGAAGTGCATCCACATTGCTAATATGTAGGGTTGCAAAGGGGCTGAAAATTTCCAGTAGCCTAAATGTCCAGAAACTTTGCAACAATTTCTGAAAGTTTTCAAAATTTCTGGAATGTTTCTGAAATTTACCTTTGCAACCCTACTAACATGTTTTGCTGTTTACCTATCCATGTTGTTTGTATGAAACAGACACTAATATGATCAAAACATGTCATCCTAGAAACACTAGGCCTAATTAAATGTCACCGTTTCAGTCAATTATTCCAGCCCTCCAAAACTATTTCAGCCAAAACCGATTTTTATTAATTTTTTATTTTTGACATTTCCGCTGATTATTTTTGGTTGCTGAAATTTTAGTGCATATTTCATATTTCTTCATATTTCTAAACATGATCCATTCGTACTACAGCTTTCCAAAAGAAAGGAAATAACATTTTACACGATCTTTGGCTGATTTGCTTGCTTATTTAGAGATTTCTTTTTTTTTTTTTTTTTTACATGCGCACATTGCACAAATATAGAGTTTCTCACTGTTTGCACATAATAACCACTCTCACCACTCTCTTCTTTATTTGTTTTTAACAGCAGAATTAATATTTATCCATTTATTGATAAATATACATATAAACCGCTGTGCCGTGCTGCTCATATTTATCACACCGTAAAAATGCCCCTCCCCGCACCCAAAACGGGTTGCCTGTGGATGAGAATCCAAAACAAGGACTGGTGGGAGGTTGTCCTGCTCCACTTCACAGTTGCTGAGTGAAAGGAGAGTTTTATAATGACAGGACATAGATTTACAGTGCCGGCCCGTAGGGTTGTGGGGCCCTAGGCAAGATAACGAAAATAGGCCCCACTAGTGTAAAAATTGTCATAGCAATTTAAAAATATTACAAGTCTGTGATCATGGGCATCATTGCATTTATAAAACAAATACTAATACTAAAGCAATATTATGTATAGCAGTCAGACCATCCTTTTTTTCGGCTCCATAAAGATATCATTTGGATTCCATTTCTACTACAATTTAACTTTAATCTCTCTATCATTCTTTGATTTCAATTCCTAAATCTGAACCAACAAAATCTGCACACAAAATCTGAACTGTAACTAGAAAAGTTTTCAGATAAACTTTTTCTTTATTTGCCAGAAATTATGAAGAACACTAAGTTTGCTGTGCCTGTTTGTAGATCTGCACAATTTGGCCAAAACAAATTTTGAATTTTTTTTTGCTTTTATATATCAATATGACTACTAATAATTCTGATAATAGTTATAACTTAACAAATCATTAAACAAAGTAATAATTATTGATGATTATTATTATTAATATAGTTTACAGAAAACAGCAGCATGACCTGTTAACATGCAGGAGGTATATAATTGTTTAGAAAGGTCTAAGGATGTATTATAAAAGATTATGATTAAAAATCATTAACAGTAATTTCTTAATTTTTGTCAGGAAATGTTATGCATCCACTGAGAGAGACAGAGAGAAAACTCCTCTACACTAGAGAAAAACTTAGGAGTATTATTTTTCCTATTTTTACCCAAAATAAGGTGTAGTGAGTAGCTGTAGCTGTTTCATTCATACTGGTAGCCGGAGGGCGCCCTCGTGCAGTAAAACCATAAGTGAAAAAATCATAAAATGAAATACTCACAAAAATCACGTTGGAGGAAATCCCTAATATGGACAAAGGCATATGCTATCGCTGCAGTAGCAGAATAAAATGCAGATAGGACGTTTTAACTGATGAAGAATGAAGACAATAAACACACGATTGTGACTAAATGGTGTATCTCTGTTCTTCAAGCCATCACGGGTATTTTTTTTATATGCATAATGTATATTTATAATGCA
>NW_015645059.1:599390-607985 GCF_001515625.1 Sinocyclocheilus rhinocerous
GAGATTGAGGTCTCTGCAGAGCAAAAGTGGGCGTTTCTGAGTTTGTGGGTGTTTTCAAACTGCAGGGTTTCTCAATCATGCAATCAAAATGATTCCCCTTACCTAACCCCACCCCTAAACCTACCGTCACTATGACATCAGCCAATCAGGAAACATGGTCTAAAAACTCCCCGATCTGGTAACTCCCATTACTTTCCTGCAGAGACCTATACTTGCAAAAATCACGTTGGAGGAAATCCCTAATTTGGACAAAGGCATATGCTATCGCTGCAGTAGCTGAATCAAACGCATATATAGGACATTTTAACTGATGAAGAATGAAGACAATAAACACACGATTGTGACTAAATGGTGTATCTCTGTTCTTCAAGCCATCAGGGGTATTTTTTTATATGCATAATGTATATTTATAATGCAATGCTAATCGACATAGCCTTTATCACTCTATAGTTATGCATCCACTGAGAGAGACAGAGAGAAAACTCCTCTACACTAGAGAAAAACTTAGGAGTATTATTTTTCCTATTTTTACCCAAAATAAGGTGTAGTGAGTAGCTGTAGCTGTTTCATTCATACTGGTAGCCGGAGGGCGCCCTCGTGCAGTAAAACCATAAGTGAAAAAATCATAAAATGAAATACTCACAAAAATCGAGATTGAGGTCTCTGCAGAGCAAAAGTGGGCGTTTCTGAGTTTGTGGGTGTTTTCAAACTGCAGGGTTTCTCAATCATGCAATCAAAATGATTCCCCTTACCTAACCCCACCCCTAAACCTACCGTCACTATGACATCAGCCAATCAGGAAACATGGTCTAAAAACTGAGGAGGCAAAAATTTAGTTGAGAAAAATAGCTGAAAGTACAGAAAAAGTTATGTGACGAGAGGCAATATAAAATAAAATAAATATTATTAAATACATAAACATAAAAATAAGAAATGTTTTATATATATATATGTGTGTGTTCTTAAATATAAAATAAATAAACAAACAAATAAATGTTCAATCTTGTGTACTAATCTGTTTATTATCTGTACACACACATATATTTATTCCATGGTCTGTCTGAATACTGGATTCTGATTAGCTGTGCTGCTTTAATTGATGCACACTAACCAACACGCATCACTCGCACACACACACACACACAGAGAGAGAGAGGTCAGAGATCGCTGATTGCGCTGCACGCAAACACAAACTTGTTGTCAACGCTTCCCCGTGATTTTCATTAATAAAATAGCCTAGATACTATACTAATTTTAACTTGTCTATAACTTGGCTTCGCGTCGGGCGGTTCTTTGCCTCCACGTCGTGCATTTAAAATCCTTTAATGCACGGCTAGCCGTTGTGCAAATTTACAGATCTTCTTTATGCACCAAGAGCTTGTAACACTCCAAAGAGAAAGGAAAAAATGAAATCGCATCATATGACCCCTTTAACTTAATTAATGAAAAAATAACGCAATTCAAATATTTTAACGCAGTTCACGCGCTGGCCCCGTCCCCAGAACTGTTTGTCATCTTACATTACATACACTTGATTCCTGACAAATATGATGCCGGGCAACAACTCCATAAACGCAGTTATGCCCTAAAATTCAAGATACTGGTGCAAAAAATGCCCCTGTATGAGTTTTTGTCTCATATTTAGCCTATATCATCCGATATCACACGAGCAGCGAGAACAATATCATGTTGTCTCGAATATCACGCGTTTAAATGTGATTTTATACAACAGTTCAGTAAATAAGAAGTTGATATTGTGTTATATTTTAAACACAATATGTGTTTTGGTCAATTTTGCAGAGAACATATTACCTTTAAAGCCATAGCAGAATTGTTGCGCATCTCCGATCGCGAGCAACACAGCATTGTTTAGTTTCTGAATGAATCCGCGTTTTAAACTAATCGTGTGAACCAATGATTCAAAGCCCCATTCATTAAGAGAGCCGTTTACTTCATTAATGAATGAATCAGCCATTTGAACGAATCGAATGAAGACATTTACTGCCACCAGCTGGCAGATTTAGTTTCTTATTTAGAGTATAATTTCATAAAAATTAAAAAATTAAAACATTTAAAGGGATAGTTCACCCCCCCAAAAAAATTCAATTCTGTCATCATTTGCTCACCCTCATGTAATTTCAAACCTTTCTTTGTGGAACATAAAATAAGGTATTTTGAAAACTGTCAGTAACAAAGTTGTTTTAGTTACCAATGACTTTCATTTTATGAACAAAAAATACTGAGATGTTTCTCAAATTATTTTATTTTATGTTCCATAGTTTATAACAGGCCGCTGTAGCCTAAATGTTTATGTAATAAATTTTATGAACAAAAAATACTGAGATGTTTCTCAAATTATTTTATTTTATGTTCCATAGTTTATAACAGGCCGCTGTAGCCTAAATGTTTATGTAATAAATTTAATGTTGAATCAAATAAAATAGGCCTATTTCTTTCTAAAGCTACAGTTTGTAATGTCTACCTGATACTTTCTCATTTAATAAAAATAGCTTTAAATAATCTTTTGTGAGTATTTTCACAGTCAAATTTATTTTGCGATTAATTAGATTAATTAATCGACACACGTAATTAATTAGATTAAAAATGTTAATCGACTGACAGCCCTAATGTTTTTTTAAAGATTAATTTTAAGTAGAAGTTAGATGATGACAATGATTAAATGTGCTCTATATGCTTAAACGTGTAAATAAAACTGGAGCACAAAATTTACAATCATAAAATAAACTTCAGCATGTCTAACCACAACTCCAAAGCAATCAAATGATTCTTGGTGGAATGGATTTCTCAAATATAACCCAGAACATGTGTTAGACTGTTGTTTTGCAGCATAATTACACTTCTCCATTTTATTGTAGGAATCATAGTTGACATAGCCTACTTCAAAAACCAGGCGGGTTGCAGGGAGTGATGGGGCCATTTCCTTGCATCCTTTAGTTACTAAACAGCAAGTTTTCAGCGAACGCCCTTGCACACGGCTTTATTATGCCTGCTCCTTTCTGCTCTCAAAAATCCCCATCATCAGCAACAGAGACTGCATGAATCGATGCCAACAAACCTGGCATACAAAGCAAGTCTCTTATGGAACAACAAAACAAACCTTCACAGATACAAAACAGCCCATTAAAAAGCATCACTGCGAGGAGAACATTATAAATTATCTTTAAGTCGCACAAAAACCTCTATATTAACAGGAAACCAGAGATGGAGAAAGAATAAACAGCTCTACTGCTCAGCAGGAAGCACATAAGGGCTGAGATTTAAAGCGTGAGGGAACTTATGGAGACAGACATATATAAAGATGAAGACAGACAAGGAGGATGAAGAGCATCTTCTTACCTATTTTCATACATTACAAAGCTTTGAAAGCTTATACACATCCAGATGGTGCTGACATTAGTGAGTTACTCTGGAAGCTATATCTCAATAGATGTGGCAAGTTTGCAAGCAACAGTTCATCTGTTTTCCATTGCACATAAGCAGGTTGTCTTCAATCAAACCCAAGCCTGCGCCAAAGAATGACTGACAGGTGTCTGTGTTGCGGTAAAAATCAAATTCAGTCGCAGACTGTGATTTTGGTAGACAAAACTTTTGCCCAAATTTTGTGAAATAAAGGTCAGCAGTATAAACAGTAATCTCTAGTCATGAATTTGGCAGAACATTTCATTTTCATTCCGTGGAACTGGTGATCACAAACATGATTAAATTCCTCTGGAGGGAAAACTGGAGAACTTCCAGTCATCAGCTGTTCCAAAATGCATGCCGTGAGGAGACACGACCTTCAGAGAAATCCTTGCTGGATTCTAAATGGAAATGTATGAGCATATGCTAACATATACTGCCTCACAACATCTTCACTGCCTTCACTATGGTTGTATAAGTCATGTATGTATATCTTATGCTATTTATTTAGTAAAAAATACAGTAAAAACAGTGATATTGTGAAATATTATTACAATTTAAAATAGCTGTTTTCTATTTTATTATATTTTAAAATGCAATTTATTCCTGTGATGGCAAACCTGAATTTTCAGCAGTCATTACTCCAGTTAGGGCTGTCACTAATGATTATTTTGTTAATCAAGTAATAAAAAATAAAAAAAACATGCCCCTTTTAGACTTGCACTCTATTCAGTAGAGCCTGACCGATATATCGTTTAGCCGATATTATCGGCCGATATGAGCCTGTCACCGATATATCGGTATCGTCGAATATGCCGCCAATATGAACATTTTTTTTTACAGAACATATAACGCAGATAAAATGCTTGAAATGGTGTAATTACTATAGTTTGTCCAGCAGAGCGTGCTCCATTGTTTGCTACTGGCTACCTGGATGAAACGCTTTAAAGCTGAAGTCTATGGAAAACCACTGAAACTGAATGGCCATATCTCTGTAAAGGCGCGGCGAACTGCACCAAATTCGGGGGATCCCTTCAGCTTGAGGAACCCTCTCAAACACGAATCGAGTGTACGTCTCGAGGCCCTCTTTCGAATGAGATTACCCCCGCGTCGATAGCCCCCGGGGTTCGGGGGTTACGGGTGGTTAAATTCACGGTCTGGTGCCGAAAGATTTAGCGATCACGGGCGGCTACCTACGCGCGGAGGGTGGCGTTCAAGAGGGCTCCTCGAGCTGAAGGGATCCCCCGAATTTGGTGGAGATCCGCCGGCGCATTCGCGAGTTATTGACACCAGCCAACACTTGAATAAACTTTACTGTTCAGTGCACTGATGTCAGACTTATTTTGGATAATAAAGTTTATTTTTTGTTAAATGCCCTGCCTCCATCATTACATATCTTTGTCATATCATTATAAATGTTTGATCACCACATTTGAGTGATCATTGCAAAAAATGTGTTTATGTATATACTTTATTCTATATAGGCTTATAGTACCAGTTAAATGTTTGGACACACGAATGGAAAAGAGTCCGAACTTTTGACTGGTACTGTACTATAATATACACAAAGAATATCAGCTGATATATCGATATCGGCATTTTTTTACTCCCTAATATCGGTATCGGCCCCAGAAAACCCATATTGGTCAGGCTCTACTCAACAGCGCTCAAATGTTAGCGGGAAATGGAATTTTTTTAATTTCAGTACTGAATGGTATCGTGGTTGGTACTTTTGACAACAGTAGTTGCGACATGACTGTCGGATTCAATATAGTCAGCACAGCATCGTCTTTTAGTTTAAATCTTTTTGAAAATCCTGCGTCGAATTGTGCATTGTTTGTAGGGCTGAACGATTAATTGCATTTGCGATAATATCGCGATATGAAAAAACACGATTTTTCAATCGCAGAGACTGCGATTAGACTCGGTCACGTGACACGCCAGAGTAAAGAGGTGTGTTCCACTTGAAAATCGACGGTGTAGCCTTTGACATCAAAGTACAGCGAGAGAAAGCATATGGAGACGTCCGCGCTCTCTTATAGCTCTGGCAGTACTTTGATGACACACCCATCGGTCTAAGCAGCGCTGCTTCAAGTCGAGCGTGGGCCATCAGCAGAAAAAGAAAAGAAATAAAACAGTAAACAGCCAAAGGACGTAATTAGAATGGGAGATGGATCGGTTTGTGAAAGTGAAGAGAAAAGCCATAGATGAAGTCGCACAGACCCAGGCAGGTGCTGGTCATTCAAATGCTAAATGCAGAAAATATGGCAAGGCATATCTTTATCTCGGCTTCACTCACCGTGTCTACAGTTGTGCCTCGCGCCGCAACAGCTCTACACTGGACGCGACAAAGCGACCGTTATGTCATAAACAAAAGACTTCATAATGAAAAGAGTTCATACTGATGCGGTCTGGTTCTTCGTTAAAAATAAATAAATTCACTCTTTCCTAACTTTGGGATCAGAAAGAAGGCAATGCAAAGGCAAAATATTTTTCCACAACTTGGCACTGCACAGCATCTTGTTGTCTTCAGAGCCATCTTTATCGTTTGGTTTCTGTGTAGACCTGCGCATTCGCCTTTCTTGTAAACACTATGCGCAAATCGGCAGGCGGGGCTAAATGTTGAACTACTTCTGCGGAGGCGGTGCTTATCCACACTATTACATCATTGAGTAGAACATTCCAAAAGCTGTCGTTTTGGCAGACTGCCTTCAATATAAGCTGTTTTTAGAATAATGACAAAGTTTTGAGTTCTGAAACTTACAGGATGTTTTTACAGTACAATGACCTCTTATATGTCAAAAGATCAAGGGAATTTTAGTTTCTCAGTTCATGACCCCTTTAAGACAGAAATGCTACAGCCACTGCAATTTCTTAAATGTGGACATCAAAACGTATTGTTAATAACAATATTAAACTGTTATCATTTAATATTTTAATAATATTAAATGATAACAGTTTGTGTGGAGCAGCATTTACTGTGAACGGAGCCGCTCTGAGATGCATGTACATAACCTACACGCACGTAAATAATTAAAGCGCATTTATTAAACCCGCCGCTTACTCGACACGGCAAAATGCAATGGGTTTTTTTTTAATCGGGTACTCAACTTGAATCAAGGAATCTTGACAGCTTTACTTAAAATGTAAATGTCTTTACGGTCACCTTTTATCAATTTAATGCATCCTTCATGAATAAAAATAATAATTATCATAAATCGCAAAGATGCAAAGAACACTCCATTTCACTCTAATGCACTTAACTGCTGAATCTGTAAATTCTCTAAATTCTTTAGTTTTCCACACAATTCCGTTGCAATTTGATAATTTTCAGCTTTACCTGTTTCTAAATGGCACAAAAATGCAAAAAAAAAAAAAAAACTAGAGTTTGTTCTTTTGCATGATCTCCTAAGTGGCAGAATAAGCTAAAACTAATGAGAACTATGCTCACAATTGGCTTCTTATTGCCTGTACATTCACAAACCACACAAACACTCCACTAATGAAGTCCAACTGATGATGACAGATCTCAAAACACAACACAATGGGGTCTGGTAAAACAGCTCATTTACTCTGTATTCTTCAATATATAGACTGAAAAGGTAGCTCCTTTTTAAATCTTTGCCTACTTTTTTTGAGGATTTGAAGACTGCATGAATCTACTGATAGCGTGTCTTCAAACTGTCGTGCCTCACACAGATGTCTCCTTTCATCTACTCAAGTTAGCCTGCCGCCATCAGACAGAGGTTTTGTTTAGCCAAAATGACAGGTGCTGTTCTCACACTTGCACCCCTTGAAGCGAACGGCAACTTGAGGGCTGAAATTATTCTTATTAATCAATGAACCATTGCAAGTACTTTAGCCTGGGGCTTTCAACAAATCAAAGAGATTTGTAACTACTTTTTGAGGTATCACAAAATAATATCTTCACTGTAATAAAAGATTATTATTCCTTATTTACCACCATATTGGCTGATTCCAGTTGGAAAGGCACAAGGAAGCAAAACCCTCTTGCACTTAAAAAGAAGTATAAAAAGAACATTGAGCATTGTTAATTCAAAAGAAGAAAGCAGTAAATTAATGCTGAGGTTAAGTTGAATTAGAGATTTACTGGAACAATGTGAAAGATTAGACTCCACCGGGCGAAATGCCAATGAATCAGTCTCTGAGTAACAAAACAGACTGAGAATGCATGTAAACTGCTGACCACACTGACCAATATTTCTATTTATTGCACATAGAATTTCTAGGGACCATAATTTTTTGTTACAATTATGACCATTTTTTTTTTACTTAAGTTATTAAATTAAATTAAGCTTTTTACATATTCATGAAGTAAACTTTATTAAAATCTCAGGAGAACAACACAACCCTGGTGTTTCTTTTAAGCAAGCACAAAACATTCATACTGAACTATTAATAAATTAATGCAATAATATAATATAAGTGGAAAAAGCTAACCTAAAATACTTTCATAAACACTAGTGAAAACACTAGACGGGTGCAGCAATTTTTTATTTTTTTTTTATTTTAACACACTAACACTTTTGGCAGCACTAAAAAGCTAAAACTAAATAAACAATATACAAAAATAATTTTAAAAGACCTAAAATAGTTCAAAGTGAAATCTGAAATAAAACAAAATGCAAAGCTAAATAGAAATATTAAAAACAAAGTTCAAGTACTAAAATGACTAAAACTGAAATAAATATAAAACTAAATAGAAATGTTTTAAAATGTCAAATAAAAAAAATAAAGCACATACAATTACTAAAATAAATTAAAACTGAAAATATAAAACCTATACTATATACTACAATAGCATATAAATAATACTAAAATGGTCATGTAATCTCAACATGTTGGTTCCTGTTCACTGACCCAATCCATAAACAAATCAGGTTACTGATATGACTAGAGTTCATCCAATGTGAGTGCATGCAGAATTTAAAAATTTCTCGAAAATACTGTAAAAGCATTTTAATCAGGAAAAAAAATACCAGTGTTGGGGGTAATGCATTACAAGTAGACTTGTGCCGGTATTCGGTAATGCGATATATCACGGTGCGATACGATTTGAATCGCGCCACACGGACCGTTTATCCGCTCGGACCAATGTTCAAAACGGCTGCGCGGCGCGAGCTCACTAGAGCAGATGCGTTTACTCGCTCACGC
>NW_015645059.1:607995-608257 GCF_001515625.1 Sinocyclocheilus rhinocerous
ACGTAATTAGTTACTTTTTTATGGAGTAACGCAATATTGTAATGCATTACTTTTAAATAGGGCTGGGCGATATTCTATAACGATAATTACCGCGATATGATTTTCCTCGATAAAACGATATGAAGAGTTCGATAAATGTTCGATATAACGTTTATGCACCAAAAGCTGAGACAGTCAGAAGGCTTTTCATTCTACACATCGCCATCATTTACCATGTATTTACTGTAGTAACACTCACTGCACCATGGTATTGTGGCACAAA
>NW_015645059.1:608492-608574 GCF_001515625.1 Sinocyclocheilus rhinocerous
GATGTTACTGATGAACAAAAATTTACCTCTGCATCCTAACTCAAGCTACTATCAAATGTGCATTTCTAAGATTTCTAAGAGA
>NW_015645059.1:608814-608908 GCF_001515625.1 Sinocyclocheilus rhinocerous
AAAGAAATAAAGATAATAAAGATTTCGTGATAATTATCGATATCGACTGATATAAAAAAAAATTATCGTGATAATTTTTTTGGCTTTTTTGGCC
>NW_015645059.1:610507-616830 GCF_001515625.1 Sinocyclocheilus rhinocerous
CGATGAGCTTTGTAAAAATTGACGCGTTTCAGAAAGGCGGGGCATAGAGGAGAAACAATAATGTACAGTATGTGGAAAATAATGTTTTTTTAACCTTAAACCGCATAAACACATTTCATTACACCAAATACACAAAATAATGTTCTTTTTAGCAACATCATATGACCCCTTTAAACTTGAAAGAAATAAAGATTTGACATTTATTGTGATAATTATTATCGATATCGACTGATATGAAAAAAATTATCGTGATAATTTTTTTGGCCATATCGCCCAGCCCTACTTTTAAAAGTAACTTTCCCTAACACTGAAAAATACTGCATGCATCTTTAAAATATGGGCAGCAGGACTTGCTGACATGTGATATGTGCAAACATCTCTATATTATCCTGCAGGCACAAACACTCTTTCAACACAAAGGCATTGGAGACCAATTATGTGTCTTCACAGAAGCCTTTGGCCTTACAGGCTTAACAAATAACTGAGAATAAGTGTTCAGACACTAAACATACAAGGTTTGACAGCTTATTTCTAATGCATTCTATGTATTTGGTTACACAAGTTTTCTCTTCGGTTTTGACCGTCCGTTCTTTTGCCCAAGAGCTAAATTAATGCTAATGAGCGTATACTGATGCGAATTACACAGAGTTATTCACCTTTTCCCTTTACTGATCATAAAATACGCAGCAATAATTCAACAACTCACTCACTCATTGTCTGTTCTGGTTTGTCTGGATACAGTGAATGTTTACATGCATTATTATACTTAATAGTCAACAATATATAAGGTCATGTAACTCTTATCTGGGATATAAATGGTTTCAGCACATCCTTTTCTGCATTTTATACAATTTTCACAATGTATAGCTGCTTATTTAATGCACACACATCTTGTAATATCAAAACCAGAGAAAAAAAAAGAGAACATTTCAAACACTTGGGTTTTTACAATGAGCTGATTTGTGACAGTTACCAGTAATTTACTGTCCACGTATACTCACTTAATATCTGGATGCAATAAAGTAGTTACTGAACACCAACATCTCTGAGTAGATATTTCAACCTGTAATTTCTGCACCAAGTAAGATCAGCCGGGCTCATGACTTGACATGAGTGTTAATAATCATTGACTGGTTGGTGGCAGGCAGCATATTAGATTAAGTCATCAGTTAAATGGTCTGTTCTGAAAAACAGTAAGAGAAAGAGTAAAAGCAGTGTCTTTATCATTGTTGTTATTGCCCTGAATACTAAAAAAGCAGTTCTAAATGGCAGCATAAAAAAGTATTCCATTGCATCTTACCTTATAGTAAGGCGTGTGAGTGAGGCGGTGAGATCAGCAAAGCCATTTCGTTTGTATGCTTGGCTTGCTTCCACCATAAGCATATTTTTCACTATAATGTAGTGCTGTGAAACTTGTGTTGATCTGTATGAATCTTTAATGCAGAGTTTATGTTTGAGCTTGGATCTGGTGTAGGAAAAGTGCATTGTATTGCAAAAACAAAGATGTCTCGATGACACATTGAACGGCCAAAAAATAATACGATTATGTTTGAAAGAGGTCAGACTCACTCCGTCAATATTTTTTGTTTTATATAATTTAGTTTGTGCATTAAATATAAATCATAATCCACTGAATATACAACATATAGCCTAGTACATCGACTATGCTGTATATAATGATTTTTACAGCCATATGTGCTGTATGATTATCTATATAATTTACAAGACAACAGATTAAATTATGGATTTTATATCTAGAATATATATTGTAATATATTTTAGATATAATCTAATTTTATTTGGAAATCAAAATAGATAATGGATAGAAACATTGCATAAATGTAAATTCTCAGGCATTTATGGCAAATCAAATGTAGTTAAAATTGGTTATAAGGGACTGCTAAAATTGTGTGTGTGTGTGTGTGTGGATACACATTATATACTCGTTAATTAACTACAACATCCTAACCCTGAAAAATCTAAACTGAAATCTCTTAAAATATTATATCCACGTTAATATTTCATTAAAGTAGCTACAACTTGTAACCTGGGTGTTGTACTGATGTACTTTTGCAGTCTGCATCTGCCATTTCTCTGCCATTGCAGTTATGACAGATTTTGTGTTATGACAGATTTTGAACTTCCCAATATGGCAGATTCACAGACGTATGATGGTAATTAGGAACAGTCGCTAATGCAGCATCAAGATTTGATTTTTTACCAAAAAAAGAAACAAACAGACGGCCAAATTAAGCTTAAAAATCAAATTAATCACCTTGTTTGCATGCGTGAATTTGATAATGAATAGCAATGTGGCTTAATGATTGGTGCATTTGTAAAGTAAATTACTATGGCAACAAAAACAGACCCATTAGTGCAGCCTGCCTACTTCTTACAGAAAACACCAGTGCACTCTGGGAGAACGCTGATGAACGAATGCAATGCACTGGAAGATGAATGGCTGCCAGTGAGAGCCAAGGAAGATGAGATTTCTTATATGAGAAACTCTGTCAATCAGAATTCATCATTGCTGCCATTTACTTCATCTCTGGTCAGAAAGCCAAGTGTCTTTTCACTTCAACACGCAAACGGGGGAAGCAAAGAGGAAAAAGGCAACCTCTTGACCTCGTGTTCTTCAGCGTTCGTAAAGCCATGGCAACTCTAAGAGTGGGTTATGCTGGCAAGAGGCCCTGAATAAACTCTCAGCTTCGTTTAATACCTCGGCATACATTTAATCAACATAATTCCCCTCAACACCTCACGCTTATTAGTAACGCAAAGCGGGACGCTCTCCACTTGAATCTTAATAACGGTTTTTGTATCCTCCTTGCTAATTAATTTCCTCGACATTGTTCTTAAAATGGCGTGCCTTGACACGTACAGTTCTGCGTGGGTAAGCTTGTTAGACTCGTTTCAGAAGAATATGGCAACAAGAACGTCTCCATCCACCCACAGACTTTTATTACCTTCGGGTTTTGCTCGTATAGTGGTTGCATATCATCTATATCAGTGTTTCCCAACCTTTTTTTAGTCGCGGCACCCTTTGGAAATTTTAACAAACTTGTGGCACCCTACAAAATTAATTTTGTCACAATATTTGAATTTCTAACTTCGATATGATAATTTGAGAAGTATAGATATTCGGTACAACAGGGAAGAACTGCAGAATATAATGTCATAAAGATTTACCATAACAAAGGAAATTAACAGCATTCTATTTCAAAAAGGGAACTTTTGTGACTTATTGGGTTTGATGTCAATGGCGAGAACTAAAAACAACACCGCTGATGTAAAATCAGGTGTGACGCACCATATTTGAATATGCGCAAGCAGAAATAAGATTTCAGAGGAAATCTTCAGTAAATAACTTCCTCACACAAAGCTATGGACCCTATGGAAAAGCTCAAGTCATCATAGTGGTGAATGGAAACGACAACAAATAGTTTTTGTGTTCACATTTGCTCTAATGGCAAAAGAAAATATAACATTTCTATGACCTTAAAAATGACGAAAAAATACCAAGAGACTGATTACGTTGGTCAGAAGAAAGAAAGATGTCAAATTTGCCATCAATCCCTAGAAACACTCATGCAGCAGCGTTAAATCATTTTCTGAATTTAACGCCAAGGTAATAAAACTCAAAATAGTGTTATAAAAGTACATTACATTTTGTAGAAATGAATATATTAAAAAAAACGTATGTAACGTATGTACGTGGATACGCTGTTTCAGATCAAGCGTAAACAACGTAAACAAGTAGTGCTGTGTTCAAAATATCGATACGACGATGTATCGTCACAGAGATTTGACGATACGAGTATCGATACAGCTGGCCCTGTATCGATATTGTGGCACGTGTGCAGCAGTGGACCATGCTTAATTTGTTTAAAATTTTACAACGTTTAAAATTGAGTAGAAAAGTGCGAGGTTTCTAAAAAAGAATGAATAGAACATATATAGGCTACAACAAGGTTTAACCTGGCCGCAGAGGAAAACAACTGGGTTGCCTGATATAAAGAAACGTAATCCCCAAAACAGAGCTTTACACTTGCGCAATACGGAAATATCTGCTAAGTGTGCTACTTATCTTTGTCAACCTGGCAACCATGTGCACACGCGCTCTCTCCACTGTGGATAAACGCGCTTGCTTTCTGAAAACACCGGTTTTAGATGGCGCTATAGGGTGACGCAGAGGAGACAAATTGTTGAATAAAGTCGTTATTTTTGTTTTCTTTGTGCACAAAAAGTATTCTCACAGCTTCATAAAATTACGGTTGAACCACTGATGTCACATGTATTATTTTAATGAACTCCTTGCTATGTTTCTGAGCCTTGATCGTGTAAGGATCCTTGCTGTCTATGGGAGGGTCAGAGAGCTCTCGGAATGCATCAAAAATATCTTAATTTGTGTTCCAAAGATGAACGAAGGTCTTACAGGTTTGGAACGACATGAGGGTGAGTAATTAAATGACAGAATTTTCATTTTTGGGTGAACTATCCCTTTAACTTACATATTGTCAAACCTTGTGCAGTGCATCTTGACAAAACATGTTTAAAATAAAAAATGCCTCTTAATTGTCCCTCTTAAATTTATATAGCCAATCAAAAGGCTTTACATTTACTTAATGGTACATTTATGATGCTTTTTGTCATTTTCATGGCACCCATCCACATCTATAATGTTTTTCAAATGGAAAAAGAACAGCCTAAACATCTACTTTTTTATTTCTTTTATTCTTTCATTTGCATGAGCTTAGTTGGATGACGCCATTCATATCTGCAAGGAGGAGAAGAAGAAAAAACATCCAACGTGACAGAGCGAATTAGAGCTAGTGAGCATAATGAAGCCATACAGTACGTCTCCGGAATCCAGAGTTCAACAGAACATATATAATGGATATTGAATTATTAGATTATGAAGAATTTATTTTCACAATGTAAAAAGTAAATGGTGATTTTGCAGCTGCCACATGCTTTTAAATATGAAATCCTTCAATTCTACACTAAAAATTTTTTAAATTTTTACTCAGAATCTTCACAAATAATTACAAAGAAATGGCACATCAAATTAAACATGAAATTTTGAAGTAGAAAGACCTTGTAAAATGTACAGTATCTCACAGAAGTGAGTACACCCCTCACATTTTTGTAAATATTTTATTATATCTTTTCATGTGACAACACTGAAGAAATGACACTTTGCTACAATGTAAAGTAGTGAGTGTACAGCTTGTATAACAGTGTAATTCAATAATAACTACACAAATACATTTTTAATAGTGTACTTCTGTTATTAAAAGAGTACATTTGACTCCATCTGTATGACTTCAATAGGAAAAAAAATTGTGAATTACAGGAGGGCTTTGAAAATATGCACTATAAAATACATTTTAAAAGCTTACATACTTTGGCATGTGAAATGTAGCTCTACACCACCACAACTACACAAGTGAATCCTAGACGTCATTATTCTGAAGGTCGCTGATGACCATGAGAGATGCTGCTATGAGGGTTTGTTTAAGTGGAAGATGTCAGCTGGCCTATTGTGAGAGATTCAGGAGGCATGTCAACCATCTCAGAGGAATCTCGTCTCAACAAAATTTCAATACGCAGCCCCATGAACGTGACACAGATTTGCCATAAAACTTTTGATCTAGTACTCAATGCAAAATAATTAATTCAAAAGGGAATAAAAACTCTTCCTTAGAGCTGTCTTCTAAAGTAAAAAAACAAGTAGCTGTCACTTTTTGCAGTTGGATCTCAGCATTCACAGTGAAAAATCAGTCATAAGGGATCTGTGAGTGGCTAATATAATGGCCTTTACTTCACCATGAAATCTGCTCTGGGTCAGAATGTTGTTAACTAAGGTTAATTAAACAGCTTCAGATAATTCAACCGATTCCCAACACCTTATGCCAATACTAATATGCATTACGCCAGAAGGACCATCTCTCACCAGAGCTTGAAAGATCCTTATTCATTATGAGCTGTAGAATTGCTTTGCAAACCCCAGCAGACAGCGCTTCAAATCAGAAGTCTGGATCTGTCCCTGCGAGACACCAGTCTCTTTTGGACTTGACAACACTGGAAGCACTGACTTTGGCCATCAGTTGACAAATGGCTTATGTTTAGGGATGCAGCGATTAACCGGTTTCGCAATTAACCGCGCTTTAAAACGTCACGGTTAATTAATCGTAAAGGTTCCGCTAAACCGAGTGTTTCTGTAACACGGAACGGAACTGTTGCAGCTTGCGCAAAACGAAAACAAAGTTACACTAGCGGTGCACCATCTTAAAATGACGTGCTTATCAGAGACACGGAGG
>NW_015645059.1:617103-622111 GCF_001515625.1 Sinocyclocheilus rhinocerous
ATTTAGAAGTGCCCACGATAACAATATCGTGCATATTCATTACCGTGATATATCGCATTACCGAATACCGGCACAAGTCTACTGTCATGGATGTTTACAGAGCAGAGGTCAGCTTTTTTTAATTCCAATGGGAGAGATGGACTTTTGTTTGTCTTTTGTTTATTATTATTTTGTGCTGTATTCTTGGTTACTGTGTTTTTTCTGTTTCAAAAGCCAGCAATAAATAACACTTTAATATCTAAAAAGTGTTCATGTGATTTTATACATTAGTAATGTTGGGAAATTAATAAATGCATAATAATCGTCATAATCGTAAAACCGTGATTATTCCTCAGACAATAATCGTACCAACAAAATCTATAATCGTTGCATCCCTACTTGTGTTACTATTTTTGATGCGCCAGACAACTACTTCAACACAACTGGACTCTTTATATTGCTCATCTAAAATGAAATGTTTATTTCCAAATAATCTGCAAACTATTCATTTTATTAGTTACATTTACTAGTTTTATATTTTAATATGTTTTCCTAATTTCGTAAATATTTTACTAGTTATTTAGCTCTGACAAAAATTCTCTTTAAATGCTTTTAAATTATTTATCGGCAAATCAGTTTGAAAATGGCCATTACCGATAACCATGAAAATGCAGCTCACTGACTTTAAATAATCTTTTACTCTGAACCATATGTACACACCTTATCAGTAACCATTTTATAAAAACATACATGCAATGTCATTTTTAACATAAAATATTAATAAAAATATCCTACCCACCCATTTATAGTTTCTGAATTCTAGTCTCACTCTTACTGCTGAATGGAGTAGTTGCTAATGAACTTAAACTCTTCCAGCACAGACGACCTCAACTCATCAAGACCTGTCATCGCTCACTTCCAGTGCAGACACAGTATAGCAGCTTTATACACTACAAAAAACCGCATGTTGTCATGGCATTAGTCAGAAAGGCTGTAGGGCTGGTGTCTCCCAGTGTTGTGCAGCCACAGGCAGTGTGTGTCAATCATAGTCCTAAGAGTTCAGTCCAGAACACAGCTGTTTACTGTGAATGGAGGGAGTTTCAAGGTCTGGATGATTAAACCAGGAGAAAACGACTCCTGACACCTTATTACCCATAGTTCCTATAGTGAAGTACAGTCCCCTGCTGATGGTTCATGTTGATTTCATGCCTCATTACGCTTCCCGTTTAATGATGCTACTGTTCCTCATAGCAGGCATTGTGAGTGACCAGGTGCAGTATCAAATGCAGACACATTCCAAAAATGAACATTAATATCAGATCCACATTGCTAGAAAAGTGTCACTATGTAAGGTGCCTCTTCGTGTCATATACGTATATATATATACAGTGGGTACGGAAAGTATTCAGACCCCCTTAAATTTTTCACTCTTTGTTATATTGCAGCCATTTGCTAAAATCATTTAAGTTAATTTTTTTTCCTCATTAATGTACACACAGCACCCCATATTGACAGAAAAACACAGAATTGTTGACATCTTTGCAGATTTATTAAAAAAGAAAAACTGAAAAATGCTCAGTATTTAGTAGAAGCACCCATTTGATCTAATACAGGCAAAAATGTCAACAATTCTGTGTTTTTCTGTCAATATGGGGTGCTGTGTGTACATTAATGAGGAAAAAAAATTAACTTAAATGATTTTAGCAAATGGCTGCAATATAACAAAGAGTGAAAAATTTAAGGGGGTCTGAATACTTTCCGTACCCACTGTATATATATGGAAATCTGGAATTACAGGTGATGGCAAAATAATTAAATCATAATTAGTATAATTACTAATCAATTTACAAGACATAAATATTCTTAATTTAATTAATGATGAATGTAGCATTAAGGATTTTCAGGGAATAAATGCAGAATTTTAATATGAGAATATTAGAGATGTAATATTTCTCAAACTAATACTTTAGATTAGGGATGCACAATATATCGGTACCATAGGGGTTATCAGACAATACTAGAGATATTTTAATATTGAATGTATATAAATAATCCTAATTTACACTATATGTTTATATATGTTTATTTATTTAGAAAACACAGAATTAACAAATAATTACATTCATCAAAGTAAATTAATATTTTTTAATATTGAATTTTTAGTAATATAATTACATGATAAACATTAGGGGTGTGCGATATACCGGTAGACACGATTAACCGATAGAAATTTGTCAACCGGTAGAGATTTTGGACTATCATCTCTATTGCGGTTAAGCGCTCAGGTGACGTCGCTGTTTTACGTGGTCACAACAACTTATTGTTTGCACGTTTTTAAGCACTGTGGTATAAAAACAAGTATTTTTAAGCCGTTTAAATGAAATCAGCAGCGAAAGAGAACTCATTTCGCTATACGCACACGCTGTCTGAGAGGCATGCGCACATGAAGATGGCACTCAAAATGCCCATCCTTTGCAAGTATCCTCGTAAACACAGTAAGTCTTAAAGGGGTCATATGATGCGATTTCAATTTTTCCTTTCTCTTTGGAGTGTTACAAGCTCTTGGTGCATAAAGAAGATCTGTAACTGAAAAAGAAAACATGCATAACAGTATACTGGATCCAAGCAGCTCTTAAAGTGACAGCAGTCTAATATTCCTGCCGTTTGTCATTCATGATAATCAAATAACAGAAGAGAGAAAATCTCTGACTGCTCTTTACTATATCCCTTTTGTAACTTTAACAAGATTAAATATTTAGTTTACACAGTGAGGAATATGCAGTATTTTTATACATGTAATTACTTTATACAATGTATGTAGCATTTCTTATTCATTTGTTCTACTATAGTTTTTTTTTTTTTTTTTTCCCCTATTGCTTGTAATTAGTGTTTTATTCCTATTTAATAACTGACTGTTTACTTGTCTTCAGTGAGTTTGATTTTTTTTTTCCTTTTTAATTTAGGCTAGCATTAGTTTTTTGTGATATTGACACTGGTGACAAGAATTATGTAATTTCTATTGTATCAAAAATTTTCATGTAAAGACTTTATTTAAAGCAAAAATAACTATATTGTGATATATTAGATTTTGGTCATATCGCCCATCCCTAATATACATATTCTTAAATTATTTAAATTAGTAAGTTTGTTTGTTTATGGTATTTTTGTGTCAACACAGTCTACATAATCGCATTAAAATGCAATTAGTAAATGTAAAATAGAAACAATTTAGCTCATCCATTTTGTTAACTGTTGATTCAATAACACTGAACTGATGCAAATGATAAAAAAGGTTGACATACCAAGTAAACAATAGCTACAACTAGCAAATGTGCATTAACTGAAAAAGATCTCTCTTTTCAAACACAAAAGAAATAAAAATAAGCTGAAAATTACTTTCAGAGAAGCAGTAGGCCAGCTGTATTTAAGCAGAAGCTGCCTTCTCACCAGGCTGCCTTTGAGTGACAGGGAGGTGCTGCTTGTCATAAGAGGTGAAGAGGAATGACTGATAAAGAATCTGAGCCTTGTGTTTTCCTCTGCGAGTTACACAGGATTCTGCCCCTGAGCGAGGCGCATGTGCGCACACACGCTGGCTGACAGCACAAAGGTGGGCAAAGCTGACAGAAGTGAGAAAAATAGCTAAATTTCCAACAGCCGGATCACAAAGCACTCACAAACTTCCAAGCCGCTCTAGAGAGGATGCAGTGTTAGTCAGCATAAGAAACTTTGCAGTAACTCAAAAAAGAAAAGAAAAAATAATACATAAACCCTTAAAATTCTTATCGTTTAATATCACCAGAAAGGATTCTCACCAGAATTCTTATATTTTTGTGTTTCTCCTTCCCTCCACCCCCTTGTTTATATCAGCATTTGCTGTCAAACTGTGCCGCACGATTCTCTTCGCTAAGCATTTAAGAGTGAACAGATGAATCATTTAAATGAATTAATGAACTGGTTTTATGCAAACAGTAGGCAGTCGTGTCTCGAGTGTGCGGAAGTGGTTGGTAATCCAATATTCATCCCAGGAATGAGAGGTAGTGTGTAGCATATTGACAAAGACTGCTGTCCCAACGACATGCTGGGTCTGTTTATACTCTGTCTGGAGACCTTTCGCCATGACCTCCCAAATGAGGCAGGCATGGATGATGCAGTGCAGTAAATAGTTGCATTTATTTAGACAATTATAAAATGTATAAATGCACATTTTAAAGAACATTTTATGAAGTATAAATTTAAATTAAGAAGTACCATTATAATTGCAAAGAATAATTTTAACATCAGCGCATTCCTACTTTAGATTCATTGTATTGGAAAATATTTATTAGCTTATGAATCAAAGCTTAAATGAGTGTAGTACAGTCCCGTGCAAATAAGTTACTGCAAAAAGTAAACTGTGTACCACTATCAAAGAATAACCGTGACGCCGATCCTGTCGACAGGTAAGCTCTGGGCGTTGCGGTTCATGACAGTCTCAGCAAAGTATTATGGGAAGTGATGAGAAGTGCAAGGCTGTAAGGAAGAGGTCGTGCAGGGAGGTTGGGGACACAAACAGGTTCTTTCAGGATTAAAGTCTACAAGCACTTCAAAGCGACTTCCCGTTACAGCAACTCACTGTCAAACCTCAAGCCTTTCTGTCGTAAATAATAAAAGCGAGTTGAGCTCAGGTGGTCTGTATGGGGCTTTATAATGCCATTCAGTCACCTGGGGGGCTGCAAGGCAATTGATACATGTTACAATTCACCCATGAATACAAGGAAAAAACGCAATGTCAAAGATAACGATTGGAGTGAGCTTCACTTAGAAATTAATGAGAAGAAATTGAGGAACAAAAGAAGGCACTTTTAAGTAGCACATTAGGGAATCCGTGAGACTCATCCCAGACCTCTAATGAAACACCGTGCCCAGGTAAAGTTCAGGGCCGGCTTGGGAGAAAGGAAAAGTTAAAGGGGTCATATGATGCGATTTCAAGTTTTCCTTTCTCTTTTGAGTGTTACAAGCTCTTGGTGCATAAAGAAGATCTGTAAAGTTG
>NW_015645059.1:622202-624997 GCF_001515625.1 Sinocyclocheilus rhinocerous
GAGGGGGCTTTGTAGAAAACGAAGCGTTTGAGAGAGGCGGGGCATAGAGGACCTACAATAATGTACAGTATTTGAAAAATAATGTGTTTTTTGAACATTAAAGCATGTCAACATATTCGTTTACACCAAATACACAAAATAATGATCTTTAAAATAGCATCATATGACCCCTTTAACTAGAACACTAATGAGTGGAGAAACTACAACTACATTATGAGTGGTTTGACAGGGGCTTTTGAATTTGTCCTTTCTTGCGTAATGACCCTGAGAAAATGAATTAACTGTGCCTGCAAATTACTGTCAGGCCAGCTATTGAAATGGCAGAATGTCAATACTGATATTGCAGTCAAAAGCAACGCATTCGACCCCAAATGAACCTGATTTGATCCAAACAGGTCTAGTTCAGAATATTTAAAGGGATAGTTCACCCAAAAATGAAAGAAACCGGAGTTTCTTTCTCCTATATATATATGTGTGTGCGTGTGGGTTATTCAGTGTCATATCAACCAAATTTCAAAAAATTCCCCAGCTCAAATTTTTGATTTTGCTAATATTTTTTCTGAAGAAAGACAGACATGTATAATGATGAAAGCCAAAATATTAAATGTCATGGATGAATATTTACCGAGTAATCCACTATTTTACAGAGGGGGGTCAAAATGGTCATTTTCACCTGAGATTCAGAGCCAAATTAAAGGGGGGTAAAAATGACTTCAGAAAGATGGCAGCATCATAAACGTTAGTTTTACACAGAGATTGGTAGGTCTGTTAGTAAAATCTGTTGACTTTAGCAATCTTTGTTGCATTATGTGCCAATGGTGACCATTCAAAAAAAGGGAAAGAGCACTTTTCAAATTTTTTCTCGAAAGTTTGCATGCCTGTAACTCAAGAAGTATTAAAGATATCTTAATGCCCTTTTAGATATTGGGTCTTAACAAACTTTCCTTTTGGCATTTTCATTTGTAAGGCCCTATATGGTTCGGTTCCAGAGATATTAGAATTTCAATATGGCTCCAGGAGTAAATTGTTAAAATGTACACATTTTCAGTGGTCAAAAACCAAATGTGGGTCAGCAATCTTTGTTGCATTATGTGCCAATGGTGACCATTCAAAAAAATGGGGAAACCGCACTTTAAGTTTTTTCTCCAAAGTTTGCATGCCTGTAACTCAAATATTATTAAAGATATCTAAATGCCCTTTTAGATATTGGGTCTTAAACTTTCCTTTTGTTATCTTAATTTTTTTAGGCCCTATACTGTTCGGTTCCTGAGATATTGGAATTTCAATATGGCTCCAGGAGTAAATTGTTAAAATGTACACATTTTCAGTGGTCAAAAACCAAATGTGGGTCAATTTGCAAAAATATGATACTCAACTGCATTGAACATACCTCTCTGAGTGCCATAAATATTTTTCTTCCGAAGTTTGCGTGCCTATAACTGAAGAAGTATTAAAGATATTGCAATATGATTTTAGATTCTAGTTCTCAATAAACTTTTCTTTTGGAATCTTCATTTTCAAGGCCCTACATCATTCAGTCCCAGAGATATGGGGATCTCAATGAGGCTCCATGACCAGATTGTTGAATATTACCTATTTTCAGTGGTTGAAAACCAAATGTTGGTCACTTTGTATACAGCTAATACTTACTGTATTTAAAGCAGAATGTCTAAAGAATAAGTAATGTTGGAACTAGGAATGCATCTTGTTTCCCTCTATCAAAACAATATGCCCGGGTAATTTTTGATTTTGCTAATATGTTTTCTGAAGAAAGACAGACATGTATAGTGATGAAAGCCAAAATATGCATAATTCATGCATCTCATCAGTGAGAATCAAGTGTTTAAATCAAGTAAAAGTAAAATAAAATTGTCTAAATGTGCATCTCTTCAACAAAATACAGTACTGAAATAGATACTTTCTTTTTCATCATAGCTAAGCATTGGGAGGCATCCACTAGGCCTATACATCCAAACTGTAAATTGGTGCTTCATGAAGGCTGCAGTTCAGTGCTCATTAACATCCATGTGTGTGAATTATTTGAACATGTTTAAAAATGAAATGTTTACTACTGCATCTAATCATCATCATGATTCATCCCTGTGTACTGATATGAAATATGAAAATGATATGGCCCGGCACAGATTGTATGATGTACAATCTATAAGGTATATTGCTCAGTAATAGGCTGTAAGGCCTGTTGATGCTCCGTTACTGCTCTACTGAAAGTTCATGTCATCATAGAAATTTGCTTAACCGCATTAGTTTAATACAATATGCAATAAAATGAAATGAAATTATAAAATATGCAATGTCCCGTTGGAATGATTACAAGTTTTTTTTCTGCACGTATCCAGTGCATTCCCATTTGGATGGACAACACAGTGGATCGTTTCGATTCACAGTTTCGATTAATCTGTCGACTAATTTATCGATTAATCTAAATGATTAATTTCCCACAAAAAAATCAACAATTTTACTTTAAGATATTTTATTAAACTATATTTTATTAAACCAAATGAAATCCAAATTTCTATGAAATCCTTTTTTTAAAAGCAAAAGTAAAGTGCAACATAGAGTGCACGAAGCAAGTGTCCATCGCATAGTCCAAATCACTGAAATCAAAGTTCAGTATTATAGTGCAAGAATGACAACATATCCACGTGTTCTAGTCTACTAATAATAAAATTATAATCAAAAAACACTTTTTAAAGGAGTATTTACCAGAATTTATTTAGGAGAAAAATGTAAATGTGCAGTATTTCTGAAAAAAAAAATATATATATATATATATA
>NW_015645059.1:625007-634714 GCF_001515625.1 Sinocyclocheilus rhinocerous
GAGTATTTACCAGAAATATTATTTACCAGAATGTATTTAGGTGAAAAATGTAAATGTGCAGTATTTCTGAAAAAAAGGGGAAAAAAAAAACTTTTTTTTTTAAATAAAATCAATTAATTGGAGATGCATTTGATTATTAAAATTTTATGGAACCATTAAAATGGAATCCAGAAAATAATGGAAAACAGAATTTGGTAAAGATAAAATTGTAAAACTCAATTAATTAGATAGGCTTTTTGATTAATACAATTTAATTTAACCATTAAAACAAGAGTATAGAAAAATTCAAATGGAAAAAAATTTAATTTTGAAATAAAATGGATTTTATAGGGCTCTATAATTATAATTAATTTTTTGTGGTAATAAAAATAGATGTAAGTGAACACAGCCTTTAAAATTACTTAAAATACATATATAATAGCAATGAGGCAATAATAAATAGTTCAAATAAAGTATCAAAAGCAAGAAATCATATGGTTTTATTGAACAAAACTGTTAAAATACATAATGTATTATAAGCAATAGAGCTAATGTACATTACGCATTACAACAAAGGCCTGCAGAGGGCCCCAACGGCCTGATGATTATTTTTACACATTACCGTGCGATCTAATGCTTGTTTAATATTGACCAAGCCCATTTAATTCAAATGTCCAATTAATCTTTAATATTTTGCCATTTCTTTAGGACAGTAATGCTACAGCCACTGTAATTAAATGAATATGTGGACATCAAAATGCGTAAACTCTACCCAATGTGTAAACTGGGAAGTCATGGCCTAATGGTTAGAGAGTCGGACTCGTACCCCAAAGGTTGCGGGTTCGAGTCTCGTACCGGCAGGGATTGTAGGTGGGGGGAGTGAACCACTTAATCTTTAATATTTGGCCATTTCTTTAGGACAGAAATGCTATAGCCACTGTAATTAAAAGAATATGTGGACATCAAAACGTGTAAACTCAGAGTGAGGGTTTGAGCTTTTATTTTGAAACCGCGATGTATTCTCCTGAGTTTGCGTAGATTTATAAATGATTTACCTTACAAATCTGATTAAATGGCGCATGTTGCGTTCCCAGATGAACATTATAATAAACCCAAACTCACAACAACATGCAGAGATGGAGTTTGAGACGCTCCACACATGTAAATGATAACAGTTCCTGTGGAACTACTGTGAACAGAGCCGCTGTGTGACGCATGTACTTAACCTACACGCATGTAAATAATTAAAGCGTATATACTGTATTAGAACTGCATCGCATATAATTATTTAATTAAATCGTAGCGTTTGTGAATTCACAATTATGCTTATTTATGATTTTTAAATGTGTTTAATATATCATGCAGCCTTGGAAAACAGTCTAATAATGTGTTTTATGGATTCTCATCTGTGAAATGCGCCACTTCTGATATTTTGCCGGTTAGTCGACACGAGCAAAATGAAGTCGAGAATTTTTAAAAATCGAACAGTCGAATAAAATCTACAAAATCTGTTCTAGCGACAGCCCTAATATATACAGATCCAAATGATCACGTCAAAAATTTTACAAAGACTGGACACAGTTCTTAGCGATCTTCTTTAAAATGCACTGACAAACAGAAGAGCAACTTCAAAGCCGACTCCATGACTGTCTGCCTTTGAAGAAAGAAGACCAAACTGTTTCTGAGACAGGTAGCGGGTATGTTTCTTTCTCAATCTGAATAGAACTGTCTAAAACATCCAATTGTGGACCGGTCCTGCTGAGGCTCCCGTCATCTGTACAAATCAAACCAGACAGTTCCATTCCCTAAAAAATGTTGCCCTTATTACCAAACCCGCCATTTACAATAACTGACTAGATATATGCTGCTGTCAGGGAGCTTTCCCACATGGTTCAATTTAATAGTGAAAAGCAGCATGTGATATTATGAATAATGGGATGTAGCTGTCATTCCAAAATGGTGCACTTTTCAAGTGTTGTGTATTCTGGATGTGCTATAGATTTAAAGGTGCTGTATGTAAGTTTTTGACTCTACTAAAGCATAAAAATACCATAATATGTTTGCAGATATTTAAGAAACATGCTAAGTTAACATACTTGTTTATCTGAAAAACTGAACTTTGCTGAACTATGCTAGTCAGTTATTCTTCTTTTAAAATGTGCATTCCGTGTCGGAATTTCTGTCTCTGTTTTGGTCTGTGTAACCCGCCCACTGCCAGTTTACCCAATTGTATTTCGGCACCCCGGGTTGCCAGCTGGCGGAAAACACAGCGCATTTCATTTCAGTCATGGAAGCTGCCGAAGGGGTCAGTTCCTGTTGGTTTCGTCAATCTGGCAACCTGCATGTGTGTCAAGTCTGAGGAGGAGGGGCCGGGTGAAAAAAACCCTCTCCAATATTTTGAATTTGGACAGCAATACCTCAGTATAGTCAATCCTACATATAGCACCTTTAAGTTGGATTGTCATTCCGAATCGGTGAATGTGTTTTACTGACATCTGATGCAGGGGGACCCATGTGATTTTCTTTATGTATGGCCAAGTGTATGTTTTAAAAAAATGGGAAAACTATTAAGAACTGATTTTTTTGCAAATCATGCTTCCTGAGTTTATTGGACGAATCCTGACAAGCATTTATTAACGTTTTCAATGATTTTTATAGAATTTCATTTTTCAATTTAATTTTAGTCATGTAATTTTGGGGTTTTACCATTTTAATTTTTTTTTAATATTTCTATTTAGCTTTAAAATTTATTTTATTTCTATAAATAGGCCTATATTTAGTTTGAGTAATTTTAGTACCTAAACTAAACTTATTTTATTTCAGTTAATTACCCAGGCATATTCATTATATTCATTTTAATCCAAGTTTTTCAGTCACTATTTTTATTTTATTTCAATAAAGACCATTTTTAATACTTTATAGTTAACCTCAACAACACTGGCTACAAATGAATTTAGGCATCACAACAATAATGCACAGTACTGAAAACGGATATCATATTCATATATGCTACAAATTACATTTAATAGTGTTATTAAAGTATTTGTATTTTAAAAGATTAACTTTAAGTGAGCATTTGATGAAGTAATCTGAATGTAAAGAAAAAAATAAACATGCAGAGTTAAAAATCATCTGATAACACTAAATTAAAAAAAATATGTCAGCTGATAGCCAATATTTAACAATATATTGTGCATCACAATCATCATATCATGCTAAAACCTGCACCAAAAAATTTATGTGTTACAGAAATATAGATGGACAAAAACATGCAACGTGGTGAAAGTCTAAATACTAGAATACTTAAAAATAGAAATAACAGCTGTTTAGATCAAGGTCACATCACAAACATGCAAGGTCACAGATTTTGAATAGTGTATGAATTTGAATATCTATTTTGACAATAATTCAATTTCACCAAAGCTAAAAGTCATGACAAACACTACTTCATTCAGGCTAATACAACCTAAAATGGTACCAAAGATCTCCGACTCCCATCACAGTGAATGCTGGGAAATTTCTCAAGGTTTACAATGGAAACCCCTGAAACAGCACTGTATAAAAGACCCTCAATGAATCAAGTATGTATGTTAATTTGGAAGCATTACCTATTCTGTCCAGTGCGTGGCAGCTAGGGCTGTAGCTATCGATTATTAGTAATCAAGTATTCTACAGATCATTCCATTGATTAATCGAGTAATCGGATAAGAAGTCATTTTTCTTTATGGCAGCATACCCTCACTTAAGTTCATTGCAAGTATTGCATCAGCCGTAGTGTCGATTGCGTTTGCGATTGAGTTTGCTCGATATTGCTTTAATATTATTAGTAATAGAAAGGCAAACATTATACTTTTTTCTTGTTTGCCGTCAGCATTCAGCAAATACACATTTACATCATTTAAACAAATTTTTGAATGGCTAATGAAAATTTTATTTCACAAACCTTGCTAACTTAGTCGAATCCAGTTGTGAGATCTTGTGAAGTGTGCATGTGTATCCTGCATGATCGCGTGTTCTCTGTGTGACGGTCGGTCCGTGCAAATTGAATGCTGACAGGAGGAGAGTTCAGCTTCACCGGAGATGCGCGATGGACAAACTTTAAACCAAGTTAGTGATTTCAAATTATGTTGCTCTTTATGCATTTGCCCACTGTCATATTCATGTCATTTTCATTGCGTGCTGTATGTAAAATGAGAGTTACCTTGGCTTTATTTGGAAAAAAAAAATATATATATATATATATCATTCCCAATGCACACAAACTTCCCAGAATACTGAGTGCCCTGTTGGTTACAGTGTTTACTTTCTTTTTAATTAGATTTTTATTAAATATTTATTTATTTGTGAAAAATGCTTTGTCTTCTAAAGTATAAGTATGTTTATTTTACACAATTATTTTTAATCCATTTTCAAATGATTTCAAATTTCTTAAATATAAATTAAAATAAATAAAATTATATCGGCCTCCCTGCTTTCCAAGATATCGGCATCGGCTGTCAAAAAACCCATATCGGTCAACCACTAATCCTTTCACAGAGACAGTGGCTGCCTTGACAGAGAAATTTGGTAAGCTTCATCAACTTGCTTTTAATAAGATTGCTCGAGTAATGGATGCACCAGATGTCTGTCCAGGAAACCCTGAAGCCTTCAAAAGGTTTGCATTACAAGTAGGACTGCTGAAATCCCTAGGACCAGAAGGGGATGCCGAACTGAGGTGCGGTTCTCATGTAGTTCACCTGCTGACCAAGCTGCCACCTGATTTAAGAGCTGCTTTCAGGAGACAAATGCAGCCTAGTCAAGCCTCAAGCTTTACACTTCCAGAGTTCTCCAAATGGTTACAAGCTGAATCGTGGTGTCAAAGTAGTGATGTGGTGGGAAACATTCAGACAAGGGTATGGCCAAAGCAAAGGACTGATAAACACAAAGAGCAAAGGTCAAGACCAGCTACTGTACTGCATGGAGCAGGCAGCCTCGCCACAAATACAACTTCCTCTCCAATTAGATCTGCCACTTCGCCAGAGAAGAAGGTGAAAAGTAAAGCCTTTTGTCCCTATTGCGAGAATGCACACCATTTCCTTAGTCAGTGCATCAATTTTCAGCAGCTCACGACTGAACATGTGAAGCAATGGATTCAGACTAACAAACGCTGTTGGAAGTGTGGGAGGTCACATTTATATGCACAGTGCAACCTGAAGAAACCCTGTAACAACTGTAAAGGGAAACATTTGCTGATACTCCATGACATCAATTACAAGTCAGTGAAGGATACTTCACCAGCATCAAGTTCCACTGCGGAAACCTTATACCTGGACAAACCTGGAACAGATAGCCGGGTCCTGCTCAAGGTAGTCAGAGTTCTGCTGAGATATAATAACCACACCTTGGACACTTATGCCATCCTAGACGATGGATCCGAATGCACCATCTTGTTGTTTGCTGCAGCCCAGAAACTGAATCTGAAAGGTGAAGAGGAGGAGCTATCAATTAGAACCATCCATCAGAAAGTGTCACGACTGCAAGGCTCAAAGTTTTCATTCAGCATCTCTCCAGTGGCGCAACCTCATAAGACATACCATATCAAGCAAGCCTTTACAGCCAACCACCTGGGATTAGCTCAACAATCCTATCCTATGGAGGCCCTTGTAAGTAAGTACAAACACCTAAAGGGCCTTCCTATCCAGTCCTTTGAGAAGATTCACCCACACCTGCTGATTGGTGCCGATCAGCTACATCTAATCACCCCAATCTTGAGGTAGCAGTTAACCTGGGACCCCCTGGTGGGCCAGCCGCCATCAAAATGAGACGGAGTTGGACACTACAGGGCCCAGCGAAGCTCTTCCTGAATCCTCTTTATCCTCAACAGGTACTCTTAACCTCTTAGTCATCCAAGCAAACAGAACTGATGAGAAATGTTGTTATGGGAACTGGACATTCTCCCCTACCGTAATGAGAAACAGGTCACTCGCTCCAGAGAGGATCAGGTGGCCCTTGAAATCCTGAATGAAGGAACTGTGAGAGTTGACGTAAATGGGATCCAGAGGTATGCTACCCCCGTTATGTAAATCCAGCATGGCTTGTCTTAACGCCTCTGAAGAAGCAGTAATGCCACTCTTTCGGAGAACTGAAAGGCATCTCTTGAAAGACCCAGAACGAGCAGCGACCTATTCTGCGGAGATCAAGAAATTGGTGGAGGAAGGTTATGTGGCCAAACTTGATCCAGACAAAACACCACAGAGCCCTGAGAGGTGGTTTATACCACATCATATGGTCACCCACAATGACAAAAATCGACTGGTCTTCAACTGCTCGTTCCAGTACAAGGGAATGAACCTAAATGAATCCCTACTACCTGGCCCAGTACTAGGTCCGTCACTCCTTGGGAGTCCTGATAAGATTCAGGGAGCATTCTGTAGCGGTGAGTGGGAACGTGAAAGGAATGTTCCATCAAGTTAGACTTCTGGAACAGGATAGACCTATCCTGCAATTCCTTTGGAGAGATATGGAACGAGACAGAGAACCGGACATCTATAAATGGCAGGTGCTTCCATTCGTCACTACTTGCAGCCCTTGCTGTGCTTTCTATGCCCTGCACAAACATGTCCTTGACAACATGACCTACAATTCACTATTCAAAGGGGCTTCTATGTTGACAACTGTCTTCAGAGCCTGAACACAACTGATGAGGCCAGAGGGCTGATTGACCGTCTCCGAGAGCTACTGGCAAGTGGAGGATTTGACATCCGGCAGTGGCCTCAAAACAACCTGAAGTGGTAAGCCATCTACCTAAGGAGGCTCAGTCTACCAGTACCAAACTGTGGTTGTCACAAAGGGAAACAGAAGTTCCTGAAGCCACTCTGGGTCTGCACTGGCACTGCCCCACATTGCCCGACACTCTTAGGTACAAGCACCGTCCCTTAGAGCAGTGTTTCCCAACCTTTTTATAGTCGCGGCACCCTTTGGAAATTTTAACAAACTTGTGGCACCCTACAAAATTAATTTTGTCACAATATTTGAATTTCTAACTTCGATATGATAATTTGAAAAGTATAGATATTCGGTACAACAGGGAAGAACTGCAGAATATAATGTCATACAGATATTTTTAATATTATAAAAAGAAATGTGTCTATCAATGGTGGCAATCAGTAGGCTAATTTCTAAGAGACCAATTTATATGACAGATTATAATGTAGGCTTTTATTCATATGTAAACATTGCGAGATAGTTATAATGGTAATTAAACAAAGTTTTGATTTTACAGCTGGATAATTTTGTTGCAGTAGCACGAGATAGCTTGATTTAAAACTTTGTAATTGTAGTGTCTGTTCTTTTACTGAACTAAATGATTTTTATTACTATAAAAAATCAAAACGACGGTGGGGGTCGGTGGCGCGGTGGGCAAGAGACATAACCGGTGTTGCGGCTTAACAATGGTATCACCGTCAGCACCGTCTATCACGGCAAGTCTACCTCTGACGTCTCAGATATTGATCCTGTTACCCCGAATCACCTTCTCATGGGGCGGCTTGACGGCTCTCTCCCACAGGTTGTATATCCTCAAAGTGAAATGATCAGTCGGAAACGATGGCGCCACAGTCAGATCCTCACAGACTTATTCTGGTCTGTGTTCATCAAGTACTATCTACCCAATCTGCAGACTCGATCTAAATGGCAGAAGGATGTAGAGGACATTGCCATTGGAAACATTGTTATGCTGGTAGACCCACAATTGCCTAGAGCTATGTGGTTGATCGGAAAGGTCACTAATGTCATGCCAAGTGCAGATGGGCATATCAGAACTGCAGAAGTGCTAATCAAGGGACGGACCTATATCAGACCAGTTTCAAGGATGTTGTACTTCCTGCCATTCCTGATGATGCAGATACCTCATAATTGCGGGCCATTTACCAGATTTAGTGCCTAAATTTGGGGGTGGCTGTACAAAAGGCCCTCAATGAATCAAGTATGTATATAGTTAATTTGGAAGCATTACCTATTCTGTCCAGTGCGTGGCAGCATACCCTCACTTAAGTTCATTGCAAGTATTGCATCAGCCGTAGCGTCGATTGCGTTGAGGAAATTGCCAGAAGCTTCGGTCAGGTGTGGACTGTTAGCGCTTGGTTTCTGCTAAATTTCACCTGTTCTGATGATTCCTGAGTGGTTTTAGTTGGTGTGCGTCAATGACAAAATGTAATTGCACTGGTTATTATTAATAGGGATGCACCGGTTGACCGGCCATAAATCGGAACCGGCCGGTTTTTGCTTATAATGCGCGATCGGCAACCGGCCGGGTTTTTGTATTTTTTTCGTCCGATTTTTCCGGAAGTGTGCACAGAGGCGCCAGCAGAAAAAATACCACGCAGAGCAAGCTCACTGTTGGCGATGCACGATGAGATATTGGAAGAAAAATCTGAAGTGATTAAGGATACGGGCAGCCGTACAGCACTGGAAATGCAGAGCTACCTGTCTGAGGCACAGATACCAAGAAGCGAACAGCCGTTGGTGTACTGGCGCACAAATAAGAGCCGCTTTCCTGCACTCGCTGAAGTTGCGCGAGTGTACCTGTCCGCGCCCTGCACAAGCGTAGACAGTGAACGTTTGTTCAGCTCAGCTTCTCACGTGTTGGATGAGAAACGAAACAGACTAACTTGTGACAAAGCTGAAATGCTTCTTTGTTCTGATGATTCCTGAGTGGTTTTAGTTGGTGTGCGTCAATGACAAAATGATCGTGCATCGGTTATTATTAATGTCACTTTGAGATTGTTTCTAGTCACTGATTAATGTCGTGATATGTGACGATTCATCTTAATGCTAAGCTAATCATGACTGGTGGTGAAAGACGTCATTTGTACAAAGTTTGTCTAGCGTTAAACAATCATTCACGGGGACTATTCATACTGTAATCATTAGTAATCTGTGGCTGCAGTCGATTACTTTATAAAGAGAATTTATGTCCTATTGCTAATAGGCATGGGACGATAACCGGTTTCAAGGTATACCGCGGTTTGGAAAAGTCACGGTTTCAAAACCACTAAAATGTTCCGTTATACTGTTCCTGCGGTATGCACAGTTTTTTTTACGTGTCATGAAAGACGGAAAGTGCAGGACTCCCTCGGTTGTGTGCAGCGAAGAGCGTAACGAGTCACACGACCCCTCCCCCTACGGTTGGTGCGAGGCTGCGAGCAATCAGTGAGAGTCACCTGTGTAGGATGGCCGAAAGAGGTGAATCCCTGGAACTTTTTCCCCCGTCGAAAAAGATGAAGTCTGCCGTATGGGAATTTTTTGGGTAACGTAGACTAACCATGTTCCATACACAATGATGTTCCGTACAGATGACGTTTTAGCGCAGATCGCTAAATAAATACTTCCAGGTCGTACATAACCAGCCAATCAGAATCGAGTATTCAGACTAGGCATGGGACGATAACCGGTTTCAAGGTATACCGCGGTTTGGAAAAGTCACGGTTTCAAAACCACTAAAATGTTCCGTTATACTGTTCCTGCGGTATGCACAGTTTTTTTTACGTGTCATGAAAGACGGAAAGTGCAGGACTCCCTCGGTTGTGTGCAGCGAAGAGCGTAACGAGTCACACGACCCCTCCCCCTACGGTTGGTGCGAGGCTGCGAGCAATCAGTGAGAGTCACCTGTGTAGGATGGCCGAAAGAGGTGAATCCCTGGAACTTTTTCCCCCGTCGAAAAAGATGAAGTCTGCCGTATGGGAATTTTT
>NW_015645059.1:634730-637365 GCF_001515625.1 Sinocyclocheilus rhinocerous
CGCTCTCTCTTTCCTTATGTGTATGTGCACACATCCTCGTACCTCACCGCTCCAAATTTAATCCAGGAAAGGTGAACATTCCTGGATCATAACTTGGACTGCAAGAGGAATGTGTAGAAAGTGAGCATGTCTCCAAAAACCTTGTTGGGCTGCAGGTTTAATGACTGCATTTTTTTTTCTTTTCTTTTTTTTTTTTTTAGAAGGATTTTTGTGTTTTGTTTTTTTTCAGAAAATAATTTATTTATGTTCTGATTATTGTTGAGCTGCAGGTTTAGGCCCACTTAATTTACTGCACTTAATTTAATTACGAAGAATTCAATTATTTATTTTAATTATTTAGCCTGTCATGTTTATAGAGTGTTCCCAAATGTTCTATGTTTCTTAAAAATAAAATGTATTGTGTTCAGTGGAAAAACAAATTGTTGTTTTTTTACCCAGACATTTAGTTATAAGGTTATCATACCATCAGAATCTCATACCGGCCCATGCCTAATTGCTAATATACTGTATATTATCATAATATTCTAATATTGTTTGAATGTCTTAACGTGTGTGCATAATACTGTACTATTTGGGATGATATTGCAGTTAGTAATTTTTCCTTCTTTCTGTTCATTTTAGAACCACATCCATATATACCTAATTGCATATTGTGTAGTTTGGAACCACAGAAAGAAATCCCTGTATGCCATACCGTGCTGATTGCTGATTCTGAATCATACAAGTAAACCTACATCAGCCCAATACTGTCTTCCTGAATCGTGACTGATATCCTGTAGCTAACTAGTCATCCCTATCTCTTCTGAACAAGCACTGAATACTTGTCGATAAAGCTAACTTGTGATTTAGCCTAATGGGAGCGTATCTGCTCTCCCTCAGGCCTGAGGAAAGCACATTCATCATCAGGCAGACTGGGATGTAAGCCTGAGTCATGGGCGCATCTATCAAAGCTTAGAGGTGAGAGATTAAAGAGGCGGCTGCCAAATTGCCTCATGGTCAAACAGAATGCCGAATCACAAAATGGCCCCCGGCAGCTAAAGAAGAAGAGATCACATATGTGTGCATGTAGGTTTGTTTAGGTTTGCCTGATTGTATGGGGCATTGCAGCATCATTTGATATATGATATGACTCCGCATGAAGATACACAACTGTGAGCCCATTATATCCGCTATTACAGTACAAGCAAACAAGGATAGGAAATAGAAGATAATTAGGGTGAAAAATCAGACCATTTGTCCTTTTTTCGTTTCCAATCCGCGGTGATGCATGGATGCTGATTAACAGGCCATTCATTCCCGCAGTAACTCAGGTCAGCGTTATAGAGATATATAAGTGTTGTGCCTAGTGGCAAGATCAAAAGTGAGACGCACAGAAAAGACAAACAAGAAACAAGAACAATCTCTCATCTTGTGAGCTTGCATGTTCATTAAATCTATCCTCAATGTCCTCGAAGAACTAGTTGCTCATGGGAGTCTTTGATGAGGTTCTGCATATAACAAGAATCCATCAACAGAGCTGAAAGGAGACGTGGCCAAACAGAGATGGCGAGGATGATAAAAAAATCTGGCTATCCTCAAATATCAAAGGCAGAACACAGTAAATAAAGAGCGAAATCCTTTTACTTCCTCTTAAGGATTCAGTCCATCCACATGATTTCATAACTGAACTAAATGATTGGAATTAAAAGTGGTGCTCGTTAATGGCATTAGTACTAAGAATAATAATAATAATATTAATATTAAATATTAAATACTATATTAAATATATTATTAAATAAATATTAAAAATATACATTTAAAAATATTAAAATATTAAAATATTAAAAACGTATGTGAAAATGTATAATACAAAAGGTATGTATTGGATTTGGTTGGTGTTCTGCGTGGATAATGTTTCCAAAAAGCAAGTTTTATGCAGGCAAACTCCACTCTCATTTCATATTACAAAAACTGATCAATATCATTACTAATTGATTAATTTTATAAAAAAAAAATAATAATTCCTTTTGCAGCCAAGAATTGCACCTTTCCCCTGCTCCTGAGAAATGCTAGATATGAAAGGCATATTAAAGAAGCAAAGACAATTTGATGTCAATAGGCTAGTGTTGTCAAAAGACCCGGTACTTTGGTGCCAAGTCGGTACTAAAAAAATGAAAACGTTACGGAACCAGGTTTTTTTAAATACCGGTGGTACCGAGTACCCGTCCCGGTCAACCCGGTTCTTGATGCGTTATCCGAAAGGTGCGCAGATGCGCTTTCTTCATAAAAGCACTGAGACATGGCGACTTCAAAATGAGTAAACACATCAAACTAACAACACACTTTAAAGACAGACACCCGGATCAAATGAAAGAGTTCAAGCAGGTAAGTTTCATTTCATCCCATACATTGATTTATTTGTGGCTACCCGCCCCAATATCAAAACTCACTGCCACAAATAGATTTTCCAAAAGGCTTTGACTTCGTTGAATAAACATGAGCACTGCACGTGTCAAAGTCGAAACCCGGTGCGAGTGTTTATATATCACTGTATTTCTGAAGGAGACCGACTGTCTTCAGAAAATTATGGATGTCATTTTCATTTCATCTTGCCTGTAATGCCTGAGCAGCGTTTGTGAGCGAGCGCAGCGCTTAT